>NC_079189.1:570489810-570734810 GCF_029499605.1 Hyla sarda | reverse complement strand
CCGTGGTGTGCTGCATCCTATTCTGTATATCTGGAATAAGGAACCGGTGTACCCAGGCTCCAAGCATGCGAGCACCCCGAATCTATTATCAGACAATACTGCTTGATGTGCTGCTTCTATTTGGATTTTTTAGATAGATATGAGATAGATAGATAGAGAGATAGATAGATAGATATGAGATAGATAGATAGATAGATAGATAGATAGATAGATAGATATGAGATAGATAGATAGATAGATAGATATGAGATAGATAGATATGAGATAGATAGATAGATATGAGATAGATAGATAGATAGATAGATAGATAGACAGACATGAGAGAGATAGATAGATAGATAGATAGATATGAGATAGATATATACATATGAGATAGAAAAATATAAGGAATATCTACATTATCAGAATTGTTAATTATTATTGTTATTATTACATTATCAGAATTGTTAATTATAATTGTGATTATTATTATCATTATTATTAATAATAATATTATTATCATGATCATTCCAGCCAGTAAACAGACTTTTGTGCTGTTATGTTTGGTAAGGCTGAATAAAATGTATGATTATTTTATTTCATGAATACCAGTGGTAGTATCCTGTAACCATTAATAAAATTGACACGTATAATACAAGTGTGATTGTTCAGAAGTGTCCATGTAAATTGGATTCATTTTCCTTATCATCATAATACTTACCATATAACATTGAGTAAGAATAATAATAATAATAATATAAAATAAAAACAATGGCGATGATAATAATTCGCTTTAACCAAGACTGCAATTAACCAAAAAGTTTTGAAATAAGGATTATCTCATCCACATCACAAATGTATTTATTGTTTAATAATATTCAGTACAGATCATAACATGTAAAATACCCCCTACATGAGACATCTCTATAATATGGAAATACAGAAGCAATTTTTGCTTCCAGACTTATTCATGGTTTTACCTGCATTAAGTGGAGGGAAATTCTATACATCAGGCTTTCTATTTCATGTACATCAATAAAAATATCACCTTTTTTGTTATATGCTTCTTCTTATCATTATTATTATTACTTAATATTATGTCATTACTTTTTTATTACTATGCTTCTTCATCTTTTACTTCTTCTTATCATTATTATTATTGAATATTATTTCATTACTTTTTTATTACTATGCTTCTTCATTTTTTCTTCTTATCATTATTATTATCATCATTTCATTGCCTTTCTAATAAAGAAATAAATATTTGTTTATAATTAAAATTGTTATATTTAACAAATAGTTTTTAAACTATATTTTTTTAATAAGTATCATAAAGCACTCTAAAGCCAATAAAACAATACATACTGACATTATAAATCGCCAGTGGTGACCACATACAGTAGTGGGATTATCTGTTCTGTATTTCCATCTCTCACCCTCTTTGGTGTATTTTGTGGTCCGGATTGGCACATTAATTACCCCAATGTTCATGCTCTTTAATGAAGACGGATGGATAGTGAAGGATGGCGCAATAGTTGGCATTGGAGTCCGTCAATTACAATCTCTGATTCTCCCCCCGATTTCAGTCACATTGCCCCCCTCTCCCGTCACTCACTCCCTGGACCCGAGAAATGTCGCACGATCAACTGGGTTTAAAGTCATTTATTAAAAAAACCAATTCTACAGAAAGTCAGAGACCCCAGGACAGTCCGATTCCAATATTAGTTGCAAAATGTGTATTAAAAAAATCACATAAAACTAATATTGAATACATATAGTTAAATTGTATTATTTTCTTAGTTCAAAAAAGGAAGAATTGGGGGTCTTCTCTGCTCTAGATGTGTCCGTGTTGACTTATATTGAGGGGGTCATTATACTCTCCGGGCCATAAGATCAGATCGGACGTTTTTGGTTGCAATAAACTACAACAGATTAACCATATTAGAGAATGGTCGGGGGATATATAAAAATATTATTATGGAAGCTTAGAATGATATACTTCACTGCTATCTACCAATCTATCTATTTCATATCTATCTCATATCTATCTATCTATCTGTCTCATATCTATCTATCTATCTCATATCTATCTATCTATCTCATATCTATCTCATATCTATCTCATATCTATCTATCTATCTCATATCTATCTCATATCTCTCTCTCTCATATCTATCTATCTATCTATCTATCTCATATCTATCTCATATCTCTCTCTCTCATATCTATCTATCTATCTATCTATATATCTCATATCTATCTCATATCTATCCATCTATCTATCTATCTCATATCTATCTCATATCTATCTATCTCATATCTATATATCCATCTATCTATCTATCTATCTATCTATCTATCTATCTATCTATCTCATATCTATCGATCTCCCATCTATCTATTTATTTGTCTATCTAATATATATATATATATATATATATATATATATATATATATATATCTCATATCTCTCTATCTATTTATCTATCTCATATATATATATATATATATTTTTTTTTTTTCTTCATTTATCTATCTCATATCTATCTATAATATCTATCATCTATCTCATAAATCCCAAACCATTTAGATCAATGGTCTTCAACCTGCGGACCTCCAGATGTTGCAAAACTACAACTCCCAGCATGCCCGGACAGCCAACGGCTGTCCAGGCATGCTGGGAGTTGTAGTTTTGCAACATCCGGAGGTCCGCAGGTTGAAGACCACTGATTTAGATCATATAAAAAATTTCAAATATAACCCCATGTAAAGTTGGGTAAAAAAATAAAATAAAATAAATGAATAAAAAAAATGAACAAACAAATAATGTAGGGAGGGATGATAAATAAGCGGTAGAATGCTCCGTGTGCTCTCCCTGTAGTCGGCTCTCATAGACGCTGTAGTCGGGAGCAGTCACAATTATGTACAGATAATCTCTCCAGCACCTTCAGGATTATCAGATCTGTGTCTCTATATGGATGACATCTGAGGTGAAGATGAAAGAATGTCATGGCTATTAGGAGGGAAGTCCCAGGCTGGCAGGGGTTAATGGAGAGGTGATGACGTCACTTGCTCTAGAAGATAGGCTGAGAGGTTGGAGCTTCTCCATAGTGAAGCACAGACTCCTGGACCTGGACTCACAGAGGAAGGAGACACTGGATATATGTCATATCCAGCTACAGCCTGCACCCACACCATGCCCAGGGGTGCCCTGTGAGGGATCTGCTCTGCAGTAGGTACATGCTTCTATTCTATACCAAGAGTCTTGGCTATTGTTCTGCAATGTATGATGTGTGGGGAAAGCACTGCCTGATGTGTAGGGATACTATGAGGAATAGAGATAGAAATTCATAGAAATTATATATATATATATATATATATATATATATATATATACATATCAGAACTAATATATATATCAGAACTAATATGGGATGTGGGGACCACTCTTGAAGATGAGAAGTAGCTAGAAGAACTTACTACATTTCTAAAGTCAAAGTCAGGTCTGATGCATAATACTGCTACATAAGTACTGGAGAAATGTAAATATGCTTTTGATTAAATGTTATTCCTTTAAATGCAAAAAAAAAAAAAAAAAAATATATATATATATATATATATATATATATATATATATACATACAGCAACAGAAGCAGCTTGCACCTGTAAGCCAGGTCCATATAATAGTTTGGAATCAATAGTGCTGGCTCACTTATCCTTTTGTCTATATATATATATATATATATATATATATATATATATATATATATATATATGTGTGACTTTATGGTCAAGATAATGCTGTGCCAAATGACAAAACCAGCTCTGCTATCTCTGACACTCATCCTGTATATCCGTATGTAATTCGGTCTTGTGTCATCTATATACTCTGTACAGAAGTGAAGTGTATGTACAGTATTATATGCCATGTTGTACGTGTATATATATTTATATATATATAGTTAGCTTTTATATGTTTATTAGGTATATATTAGTTTTTTTTGGATGATTCAGAGAACAGGACACTGAACTATCCATGGCTTCTGATAGACACCTATTCTCTCCCTGCGGCTTATTTATCACAACCGCAGACACATCATTACATAAGGGGGGAGCGCTGGATTTTCGGGGGAGGGGGAGGGGGTGTTGTTTAGTAATTTATGGAATTGTGCCATTTGGCCAATTATTATTATTATTATTAAGATATGTACACTGGTAGCATTGGTAAAGGCACAAATCTTAAAATGAAGAGAAACTACATATCAGAAAGCTTTGGAGAAATTAAGCGACAAAGAAAAAATATATAATGTTTATTTCTTTTTTATGGTTTTATGATTTGTTTTTATAAATTTTTATCCTTATTTTAATAATTGACAATAATAACTAATCACAAAGCTTTGACTTAATTTAATACATGAATAACTAACTCATATATAAATGCACTTATGTGTTATGTTCCATAGTAATATCTACATACTTTATTTATTATGACTTTTTAACTTTTAATGTATTTGTTTATATATATATATATATATATATATATATATATATATATATATTTCTAAATTAGTTATTTGTTTTTTTAATCTATGCATTAGGTTTTTAGTTTATATGGGCAAATATATAGATATATATATATATATATATATATTGTCATTAAATACTTTTGCATATGAATTTAAAAAAATACACACACACATATATATATATATATATTCCACATTTATCTAAAGGAAAGTGGAAAGAGAGTTTAAGAGGTAGATTATAAATGGATATACATTGTCTATAATCTCCGAATACAAACACATCCACATTTTATTTCTGAGCTTCATCCTGATCTAATGAACACGGTTCTGGGTTACCGCCACAGTAAGGAGGTTAATTGCATTTTAATTAATAGTTACATTATCTGGAACCTTTGCTTTGTACATAGAGTACCCTGTAGCAATAGCGTGTATCACCTATTGTTTACACATGCAAATTATGGCTACAATATAATTATGTAATAAAATGTGTTGTTGTTTTTAGTTATAGGATTTCTTGGGGAAAAAAAGCTATAAAAGATAGATAGATAGATAGATATAGATGGATGGATGGATAGATAAATAGATATGAGATAGATATAGATAGATGGATAAATAGATAGATAGATATGAGATAAATAGATAGATATGAGATAAATAGATTGATATATAGATATGAGATAGATAGATAGATATGAGATAGATGGATAGATAGAAAGATATGATATAGATAGATAGATAGATAGATAGAAAGATAGATAGATATGAGAGATAGATAGATAGATGGATATCAGATAGATAGATAGATATGAGATAGCTAGATAGATATGAGATAGATAGATAGATAGATATGAGATAGATTGATTCATAGAAAGATAGATAGATAGATATGAGATAGATAGTTATGAGAGATAGATAGATAGATATGAGAGATAGATAGATAGATAGATATGAGATAAATAGATAGATAGATAGATAGATATGAGACATAAATAAATAGATAGATAGATATGAGAGATAGATAGATAGATATGAGATAAATAGATAGATAGATAGATATGAGAGATAGATAGATAGATATGAGAGATAGATAGATAGATATGAGATAAATAGATAGATGAGATAATGGTCAATAAATTACAAATTGACTATTGACTTGAATAAATATACTTAGGAAATAATTATTCTACTCTATATAGAAATTTTCAAAAAAACTTTCACGGTCTAATTTATTTTGGAACATTCTAAGAAAACAATATTTGTTCTTATTGTAGGCATCAACCAGACCGAAGAACGTCCTTCATCTGGGACCTGCAGAAATGGCCACCAGCCCACTAACAGCAACCAATGATCTCCTTTTGGCTTCCCCTCCAAGCTCCTACCCCCAAGACTCCCTCCAGTCAAGAGTCAGCCAACCCAACATGAAACCAAACCAAGTCAGCCAAGTCATTTTGTATGGCATCCCTATTGTATCACTGGTCATAGATGGACAGGAGAGGTTGTGTCTTGCCCAGATCTCCAATACACTCCTTAAAAACTATAGCTACAATGAGATCCACAACAGGCGGGTAGCCCTTGGTATAACCTGTGTGCAGTGCACCCCAGTTCAGCTGGAAATCTTGAGAAGGGCAGGAGCAATGCCTATATCTTCAAGAAGATGTGGAATGATTACTAAGAGGGAGGCCGAGAGACTGTGCAAGTCCTTCTTAGGAGAGAACAGGCCACCAAAGCTTCCAGATAACTTTGCATTTGACGTTAGTCATGAGTGTGCATGGGGGTGCCGGGGAAACTTCATCCCGGCAAGGTACAACAGCTCCAGAGCTAAATGTATTAAATGCACCTACTGCAATATGTATTTCTCTCCAAACAAGTTCATCTTCCATTCCCACCGAACCCCAGACGCTAAATACACCCAGCCTGATGCTGCCAACTTCAATTCATGGAGAAGACATCTAAAGCTTTCAGATAAGACCCCTCCAGATGAAATGGTGTTTGCCTGGGAGGATGTCAAAGCAATGTTTAATGGGGGCAGCCGAAAGAGAGCTTTAAGTCATGGACATTGCCAGTCTCTGGGCTCCATAAAAGCAAGCAATGGGATCTTGCCACATATGATCGGGCAAGACCTCAACCAGAAGAGGCCAAGGTTCGAGGAAGAAGAAGAGATAGAGTCCACCAACGTCACCAACAAGACCCAAAGAAGTTACCCTGTCATCCCGGTCCCCAGCAAAGGATTTGGCATGTTGCAAAAATTCCCTGCCAGCACCCTCTTTCCGAGTCCATACACCTTCCCAGCCTTTGGCCTGTGTCAGAAAAAAGATGATGCTGATGCAGTTAATGGCCAGAAAACCAGTGCACTGTCAGGACTATTCTGGCCTGGTAGAAAAGATGCATTTTACCCCCCTTTTTGTATGTTTTGGCCACCGAGAACCCCTGGTGGACTTCCAGTTCCTACCTATCTTCAGCCTCAGCCCAGTGCCCTTACTTCCATCACAGACAACCCAACTCTTAGACAGGCCTTCCTAGAGCTGGCCGACCAGACCGATGCCAGTAACCTCAGTAACACTGGAGACAACTTGTTTGAAACCGAATGTTCCAGCTCCCCAGTCTCCAGTGACATCCGGCCCTCCTCTGAAGCTAGGACCAATGTCTTGGATGTACCTTCCTTCCCAATTCGGAAACAGAACTACCACTCTGCCTTCAGGCCTGTGGTCAAAGACACTGAGAGCATCGCCAAATTGCATGGCAACCTTGAGGACTTCCAAAATGACAGGCATGTGTCTCCGGGCACTAGCTGCAGTTACCAAAGCGACAGTTCGGACTCGGATGAAGAGCAGGACGTGGACGTGGAGACCAACAAGCCTCCCGGTGAAGAAGAAGAAGAGGAGAGTCTCAGCAGTCAGTTCTTGCAAAGTAGAGGACTGGTGGAAAGCAACGACAAAGACCGATCCCCCTTCTCCAGCTCCAGGAGCGAAACGCAAACTGAGAAGATGGAAAACGCAGAACATCTTTCTTCCACCCCAAAAGAGTCGAGCAGCCCCCGTCACACATCACCGGAGGAGCCCGGCTACAAAGATGTAAATATTCCCTCCGGCTTCACAGCTAATTATTATTATTTAAATGCAGCTTTAGGCTGAATGGGCGATGTCTGCATAATAAGATTGATAACTAGATGCCCTACAGAAATGAGATCTTCAGTGTGTTCAGCTCCTTAACACAATGCCACAGAGAGCCAATGTTCTACATGCAAATAGGCCCCTGTGTTGTGATGATGCGGGGATAGACCCGGGCTCATATGGTATCTAGCCCCCCATATTCCCATATACAATTAATGAGTTCACCTCAACCTGACATGTATGATAACCACACACATTCAATGGATGTCACTACTCCTCCATACCTTCCTATATGTTATGTTTCTTTCTTGTAGACGCAGAAAAGCAAAGACGACAATGGGACATTATCCTCCAAAGAAGACTCCTACTCAGGTAAGGGAAACCATGGCCCACATTAACCTCTTCCTGGTCACAGAACTACTTTGCTATCTATACATTTGTATCTTATCCATCTCTATATACATCATATTTATCTATTTATCTTTTGAATGCAGATTTTGTAGCAGATTCACCAATGATCTCACCTCTATACACAGAAAGTATATAGGGATGAGAATGCTGGGGTTGAATGTCTGCAGGTAAAGTTCTCAGTAATTCTGACCTATATGGATTCTACCAAATCCATAGAGGAAATAGTTTTTTTTATTCCAGGCCACAGCATGGCGGCAGCAACTACATCCAAAGGATTTTTTACTCACCTAAGTGCTGCCCCCCTAAACACCGCCGCCCTAGGCACAGGCCCACGGGTGACTAATGGCATACACAACTATGTATCTACCTATTTATGTAATATCTATCTATCTATCATATATGTCCCTCATGTCTATTTTTCTATCTATCTATCAATCTATCTATCTATCTCTATCTATCTATCTATCTATCTCATATCTATCTATTTATCTTTCTATCCACCTTTTATCCTGTTACCTTGTAATAGACAGTATACCATTAATATCATCTGCAGTAATGGCTAATTTAGGAGGACCCCCCCCCCCCCCCCCCTCTGTATCCACACTTCACACCATATTAACTTTGTTTAAATGAAATCTGTGTCTGTCCTTTTGCTTCTATTAACACAAGAGGTGACCCGGCCATGGCTATAATATAACAAGTGCCCCGAGAAATCGGGACTGAGTGGCTTACAGGGAATAATGTCAGAGTTCCCTCTGTGCGCTCTCTAGTCCTGTATAAGGTGACCCCCCCCCACCCTCGTCCTTCGGGACTATAATAATTTCTTCTCCGTTAATACAATGAAGTGTAAATCCAAGAAGCCACACAGTAGAATGACACTCAAATCTGTGCTCTCTATCACCTGCACGTGTCACACATGAAGACGTAACAGGGCTCAGTTTGTCCTTGTCATCTGTGATTTTCCATAAACCTAATATATATCAATAACATCATTGGGCACAGAGCAAATGACAAACAAACCTCTGCTACCTCTATATTAGATCACTAGAATGAGATAATGTCCCATGGTTCATACTTTTGGTGGTTGCGTTTAGCAGATTATATTATGAAACAATATATTATATCAGAATAAAAGCCAAATGCGTGCTGAAACCCAATATATGGCATTCCATAAGCCTTGTAGTAAGAGAAATATCACAATATTTAATTCATAAATAGTATATTAGGTAATAAAATAAGAACAGCTATAAACATAGATACAGACCTCCCAGCCAATAACAGATGAACAGTCACTAACATCCCCCTTTAAGACACCAATATTACGGTACGTGTATTACAGATTTGCTTATGCTACCATTTAAAAATAACCATTTAAGTTTCCCAATGTTAAGACATTGGGGAAAAAATTTTTTGGGAAGGGAATGTCCTCCACCGTACACCCATTGATTCCAATATCTTCTGTACTGGTTGTCAGAGCCCCGCCCCTTCATGTGTAATTTATCCTCCCAGTCTCATGCCTGGAAATGGTTCTATGTGAATAAACTTCCAAAATGTTCATTAATTTACTTTGGTGACTAAAGGTGGATAAAGGAACAATGTCATTATTGTCTTACAGCGACCAAAATAAGTAATGAAGATAATATGAACAATTCCTTAAATTACTAACCTGTATCAATCTCATATCCATCTATCTCATATCTATCCATCTCATATCTATCTATCTATCTCATATCTATCTATCTCATATCTATCTATCTAGCAACAGGAGAATACAGCAGCACACTGTTAGCACAAAGATATGGATAAAACATGAGTATATAGATACAACATGAAAAGCTATATAGCTATGGTGCAAGAAATGGAAATATAAAATTATGAAGTTACGAAATAGTGAGGCACTTAGCTTGCAATTTGGCGGCCAAATAACGTGGACTGTCCCACCACGGTAAGGTGACCTTATTGAGACGGACCCTACACTGTGAATATGCCTCTGTGTGAACAGTTCAGCAGGCATTGCAAGGTCTGAAACATCCAAGGCACCTTATATACACCAGATAGAGGTGGGTGGGGTGCAAGAGCCAACATGGAGGTAGCCAACATGTTGTATCTATATACTCATGTTTTATCTATATCTTTGTGCTAACAGTGTGCTGCTGTATTCTCCTGTAACTGTATATTTAGCCCAGCAGCCTGCACCTGTAAGCCAGGTCCATATAATAGATTGGAATCAATAGTGCTGGCTAACTTATCCTTTGGTTGTATCTATCTATCTATCTATCTATCTATCTATATCATATCTATCTATCTATCTATCTATCTATCTCATATCTATCTATTATCTATCTATCTCATATCTATCTCATATTTATCTATTATCTATCTATCTATCTATCTATCTATCTATCTATCTATCTCTCTCATATCTATCTATTTATCTCATATCTATCTATTTATCTCATATCTATCTATCTATCTATCTATCTATCTATCTATCTATCTATCTCATATCTATCTATCTATCTAGAAAAATTGTATACATGCACACATTTCCAAAAAAAAAAAAGATGAAATTTATTCCATCAAAAAACGAGTGTCCATAAGCAACGTTTCAGCCAGTTCTCCTGACCTTTCTCAAGCTCAGTACAAATGGTGCCAAACCACATTTAAATAGGTATCGCTGTGATTTTAATCTTAACTATTAGAAGGGGCTTATGTGTGTTTTAAAAAAGTTTACTTTCACTTTTTTTAGGTCCCCCATAGGGAACTTTTACATGTAATCTTCAGATTGCTTACAGTGAGTAATGCTTCGCTGTTGTACAGCATTACTCAGTATTATTGGTGATCTGCTAGTAGAGCCTGGCTCAGCAGGCACTATCAGCAGATTGGAGCCGGGACCCACACGGAGCAGGTGAGAGGAACTCCGACAGGTGAGCAAACTGATCGGACCTCCACATGCATGTTGCGGGGTAGCCAATTGGTTTAGGGGGAGCGTGATTGCGTCCGGCATATAAGTGTCATGATTACGGCACTTAAGGGGTTAATGAAGGAGAACAGCAAGAACGCCGTGCTCTGTCATTGACTGTAAGTGCACGGCTGCTGGCTGTTCAGGCTGTAAGTGTACTTCCTGGTGCATTAACCCCTTAAGGACACAGGGCATACCTGCACACCCTGAGTCCGCTCCCTTTCTATAATGTGGGGCTACGGTGAGGCCCCGCGTCATAGCTGGTCGGGCCTGGCCTCTAACAATGGCCGGGACCCGTGGCTAATAGCGCGCGGCACTGATCACCGTGCCTCAGGCTATTAACCCTTTAGACGCGGCGTTCAAAGTTGATCGCCGCGTCTAAAGTGAAACTAAACTACTCCTGGCTAGCTCAGTGGGCTGACAGACACAAGGAGGGTCCTTCCTCCTGCAATGCCGATCGCCGAATGACTGCTCAGTGCGTGAGATCCAGGCATGAGCAGTCAAGCGGCAGAATCACTGATCAATGTTATCCTTTGAGATAACAAAGCTCAATGTAAAAGATCAGTTAGTGCAGCATTATAGCCACTAGAGGGAGCTATAACACTGCAAAAAAAAAAAGTGGAAAAAAAAAGTTCATAAAGATCATTTAACCCCTTCCCTAATAAAAGTTTGAATCACCCCCCCTTTTCCCATTTAAAATAAAACAGTGTAAATAAAAATAAACATATGTGGTATTGTTGCATGTGGAAATGTCCGAATTATAAAAATATATCATTGATTAAACCGCACGGTCAATGGCGTACGCGCAAAAAAAGTATATAGTGTATTTTTGGTCACTTTTTATATCATGAAGAAAATGAACAAAAAGTGATCAAAAAGTCCTATCAATATAAAAATGGTACAGCTAAAAACTTCAGATTACAGCGGACAAAATTTGCCATAAAACCGCCCCATACGCGGAAAATAAAAAAAGTTATAGAGGTCAGAAAATGACAATTTTAAACGTATACATTTTCCTGCATGTAGTTATGATTTTTTCCAGAAGTACGACAAAATCAAACCTATATAAGTAGGGTATCATTTTAATCATATGGACCTACAGAATAAAGATAAGGTGTAATTTTTACTGAAAAAATGTACTGTGTAGAAACAGAAGCCCCCAAAAATTACAAAATGTCGTTTTTTTCTTAAATTTTGTCGCACAATGATTTTTTTTCCATTTCACCGTAGATTTTTGGGTAAAATGACTGATGTCATTACAACGTAGAATTGGTGTTGCAAAAAAATAGGCCATCATATGGATTTTTAGGTGCAAAATTTAAAGAATTATGATTTTTTAAAGGTAAGGAGGAAAAAACGAAAATGCAAAAACGGAAAAACGCTCAGTCCTTAACCCCTTAAGGACGCAGGATGTAAATGTATGTCCTGGTGCGGTGGTACTTAACGCACCAGGACGTACATTTACGTCCTGTGCATAACCGCGGGCATCGGAGCACTGCCCGTGTCATGCGCGGCTGATCCCGGCTGCTGATCGCAGCCAGGAACCTGCCGGCAATGGCCGACGCCCGCGATCTTGCAGCCGTCCGCCATTAACCCCTCAGGTGCCGGGATCAATACAGATCCCGGCATCTGCGGCAGTGCGTGATTTAAATGAACGATCGGATCGCCCGCAGCGCTGCTGCGGGGATCCGATCATTCAGAGCGCCCCACGGAGGTCCCCTCTCCTTCCTCCTTCCGGCTCCCGGCGTCTTCTGCTCTGGTCTGAGATCGAGCAGACCAGAGCAGAAGATGACCTATAATACTGATCTGTTCTATGCCCTATACATAGAACAGATCAGTATTAGCAATCATGGTATTGCTATGAATAGTCCCCTATGGGAACTATTCAAGTGTAAAAAAAAATCCCCTCCCCCAATAAAAAAGTAAAACGTCCGTTTTTTCCTATTTTACCCCCAAAAAGCGTAAAAAATTAATTTTATAGACATATTTGGTATCGCCGCGTGCGTAAATGTCCGAACTATTAAAATAAAATGTTAATGATCCCATACGGTGAACGGCGTGAACGTAAAAAAAAAAGTCCAAAATTGATACTTTTTTAATACATTTTATTTAAAAAAAATTACAAAAAATGTATTAAAAGTTTTTTATATGCAAATGTGGTATTAAAAAAAAGTACAGATCATGGCGCAAAAAATGAGCCCCCATACCACCGCTTATACGGAAAAATAAAAAAGTTAGAGGTCATCAAAATAAAGGGATTATAAACGTACTAATTTGGTTAAAAAGTTTGTGATTTTTTTAAAGCACAACAATAATATAAAAGTATGTAATAATGGGTATCATTTTAATTGTATTGACCCTCAGAGTAAAGAACACATGTTATTTTTACCGTAAATTGTACGGTGTGAAAACGAAACCTTCCAAAATTAGCAAAATTGCGTTTTTCTTTTTAATTTCCCCACAAAAATAGTGTTTTTTGGTTGCGCCATACATTTTATGATATAATGAGTTATGTCATTACAAAGGACAACTGGTCGCGCAAAAAACAAGCCCTCATACTAGTCTGTGGATGAAAATATAAAAGAGTTATGATTTTTAGAAGGCGAGGAGGAAAAAATGAAAACGTAAAAATTAAATTGTCTGAGTCCTTAAGGGGTTAAGGGGTTAAGTACCTGGGCACCAAGACGTATATTTACGTCCAATGGGGGAGATTTAATAAAACCTGTGCAGAGGATAAGTTGACCAGTTGCCCATAGCAACCAATCAGATCGCTTCTTTAATTTTTTGAAGGCCCTATGAAAAATGAAAAAAGCAATATGATTTGTTGCTATGGGCAACTGCTCCACTTTTCCTCTGCACAGGTCTTTATATATCTCCCCCAATTTTCTTAAGGGATGATCATTCTGATAATACACTGTAACAAAAACTTCCTTATATCCCTATCATGATGATAACACACTGTAACAAACCTCCTCCTCTTGGAATCTTCTTACTACTGGGCTGACACACTGTAACAAACCTCCTCCTCTTGGAATCTTCTTACTACTGGGCTGACACACTGTAACAAACCTCCTCCTCATGTAATCTCCTTACTACTGGGGTGACACACTGTAACAAACCTCCTCCTCATGTAATCTCCTTACTACTGGGGTGACACACTGTAACAAACCCCTTCTTCATGTAATCTTCTTACTACTGGGGTGACACACTGTAACAAACCTCCTCCTCATGTATTCTCCTTACTACTGGGGTGACACACTGTAACAAACCTCCTCCTCATGTAATCTCATTACTACTGGGGTGACACACTGTAACAAACAACCTCCTCCTCATGTAATCTCCTTACTACTGGGGTGACACACTGTAACAAATCTCCTTCCATGTAATTCCCTAACTGGAGTGACATGTGACCTCTCCTCCAGCTCAGCCCCGCCTCCTCCACAGCATCACACAGGTCCTTCAGCCACAATCTCTCCTCTCCTTCCCAGCTAAGCTCCGCCCCCAACATGTGATAGTGACATCATCACAGGTCCTACATCTCCAGCATCTAGCAGTCCGGGGCAGGGGAGGAGACAGAGGGAGGGTAAGAACAGAGGTAGGTCCTGCAGGTATAATGTAACAGTGACAGCGTTCCTCCTCTGGAAAAAGCAAAGGAACGCCGTTCCTGTGCGTTCCTGCAGGACTCGAGCCCTACACACTGTAATCTATCTATCATCTCATATTTATCTGTCATATCAATGTCTCTCAAATCTAATATCTATTATATATACAACAAATGGAAAAATGCTGCCGCACAACCAGGAGATAGTGATGCAGATCCTAATACATCCAGGGGGAGATTTTATCAAAACCTGTGCAGAGGAAAAGTTGCCCAGTTGCCCATAGCAACCAATCAGCTCGCTTCTTTCATTTTTATGTAGGCCTGTGAAAAATGAAAGAAGCGATCTGATTGGTTGCTATGGGCAACTGGGCAAGTTTTCCTCTGCACAGGTTTTGATAAATCTCCCCCCCAGTGTATACATTACATGTATATCCTAATACATCCAGTGTATACATTACATGTATATCCTAATAAATCCAGTGTATACATTACATGTATATCCTAATACATCCAGTGTATACATTACATGTATATCCTAATACATCCAGTGTATGCATTACATGTATATCCTAATACATCCAGTGTATACATTACATGTATATCCTAATACATTCAGTGTATGCATTACATGTATATCCTAATACATTCAGTGTATGCATTACATGTATATCCTAATACATTCAGTGTATGCATTACATGTATATCCTAATACATTCAGTGTATACATTACATGTATATCCTAATACATCCAGTGTATGCATTACATGTATATCCTAATACATCCAGTGTATACATTACATGTATATCCTAATAAATCCAGTGTATACATTACATGTATATCCTAATACATCCAGTGTATACATTACATGTATATCCTAATACATCCAGTGTATACATTACATGTATATCCTAATAAATCCAGTGTATACATTACATGTATATCCTAATACATCCAGTGTATACATTACATGTATATCCTAATACATCCAGTGTATGCATTACATGTATATCCTAATACATCCAGTGTATACATTACATGTATATCCTAATAAATCCAGTGTATACATTACATGTATATCCTAATACATCCAGTGTATACATTACATGTATATCCTAATACATCCAGTGTATGCATTACATGTATATCCTAATACATTCAGTGTATGCATTACATGTATATCCTAATACATTCAGTGTATGCATTACATGTATATCCTAATACATTCAGTGTATACATTACATGTATATCCTAATACATCCAGTGTATGCATTACATTTATATCCTAATACATCCAGTGTATACATTACATGTATATCCTAATACATCCAGTGTATACATTACATTTATATCCTAATACATCCAGTGTATACATTACATGTATATCCTAATACATCCAGTGTGTGCATTACATGTATATCCTAATACATCCAGTGTATACATTACATGTATATCCTAATACATCCAGTGTATACATTACATGTATATCCTAATACATCCAGTGTATACATTACATGTATATCCTAATACATCCAGTGTATGCATTACATGTATATCCTAATACATCCAGTGTATACATTACATGTATATCCTAATACATCCAGTGTATACATTACATGTATATCCTAATACATCCAGTGTATACATTACATGTATATCCTAATACATCCAGTGTATGCATTACATGTATATCCTAATACATCCAGTGTATACATTACATGTATATCCTAATACATCCAGTGTATACATTACATGTATATCCTAATACATCCAGTGTATACATTACATGTATATCCTAATACATCCAGTGTATGCATTACATGTATATCCTAATACATCCAGTGTATGCATTACATGTATATCCTAATACATCCAGTGTATACATTACATGTATATCCTAATACATCCAGTGTATACATTACATGTATATCCTAATACATCCAGTGTATACATTACATGTATATCCTAATACATCCAGTGTATACATTACATGTATATCCTAATACATCCAGTGTATGCATTACATGTATATCCTAATACATCCAGACTACTGTGTGTACATTACATGTATATCCTAATACATCCAGTGTATACATTACATGTATATCCTAATACATCCAGTGTATACATTACATGTATATCCTAATACATCCAGTGTATACATTACATGTATATCCTAATACATCCAGTGTATACATTGTATATCCTAATACATCCAGTGTATACATTACATGTATATCCTAATACATCCAGAGTATACATTACATGTATATCCTAATACATCCAGTGTATACATTACATGTATATCCTAATACATCCAGTGTATACATTACATGTATATCCTAATACATCCAGTGTATACATTACATGTATATCCTAATACATCCAGTGTATGCATTACATGTATATCCTAATACATCCAGTGTATGCATTACATGTATATCCTAATACATCCAGTGTATGCATTACATGTATATCCTAATACATCCAGTGTATACATTACATGTATATCCTAATACATCCAGTGTATACATTACATGTATATCCTAATACATCCAGTGTATGCATTACATGTATATCCTAATACATCCAGTGTGTACATTACATGTATATCCTAATACATCCAGTGTATACATTACATGTATATCCTAATACATCCAGTGTATACATTACATATATATCCTAATACATCCAGTGTATGCATTACATGTATATCCTAATACATCCAGTGTATACATTACATGTATATCCTAATACATCCAGTCTATACATTACATGTATATCCTAATACATCCAGTGTATGCATTACATGTATATCCTAATACATCCAGTGTATGCATTACATGTATATCCTAATACATCCAGACTACTGTGTGTACATTACATGTATATCCTAATACATCCAGTGTGTACATTACATGTATATCCTAATATATCCAGCGTATACATTACATGTATATCCTAATACATCCAGTGTATACATTACATGTATATCCTAATACATCCAGTGTATACATTACATGTATATCCTAATACATCCAGTGTATACATTACATGTATATCCTAATACATCCAGTGTATACATTACATGTATATCCTAATACATCCAGTGTATGCATTACATGTATATCCTAATACATCCAGTGTATACATTACATGTATATCCTAATACATCCAGTGTATACATTACATGTATATCCTAATACATCCAGTGTATGCATTACATGTATATCCTAATACATCCAGTGTATACATTACATGTATATCCTAATACATCCAGTGTATTCATTACATGTATATCCTAATACATCCAGTGTATACATTACATGTATATCCTAATACATCCAGTGTATACATTGTATATCCTAATACATCCAGTGTATACATTACATGTATATCCTAATACATCCAGTGTATGCATTACATGTATATCCTAATACATCCAGTGTATACATTGCATGTATATCCTAATACATCCAGTGTATACATTACATGTATATCCTAATACATCCATTGTATACATTACATGTTTATCCTAATACATCCATTGTATACATTACATGTATATCCTAATACATCCAGTGTATACATTACATGTATATCCTAATACATCCAGTGTATACATTGCATGTATATCCTAATACATCCAGTGTATGCATTACATATATATCCTAATACATCCAGTGTATACATTACATGTATATCCTAATACATCCAATGTGTGCATTACATGTATATCCTAATACATCCAGCGTATACATTACATGTATATCCTAATACATCCAGTGTGTACATTACATGTATATCCTAATACATCCAGTGTATACATTACATGTATATCCTAATACATCCAGCGTATACATTACATGTATATCCTAATACATCCAGACTACTGTGTGTACATTACATGTATATCCTAATACATCCAGTGTGTACATTACATGTATATCCTAATACATCCAGTGTATACATTACATGTATATCCTAATACATCCAGCGTATACATTACATGTATATCCTAATACATCCAGACTACTGTGTGTACATTACATGTATATCCTAATACATCCAGTGTGTACATTACATGTATATCCTAATACATCCAGTGTATACATTACATGTATATCCTAATACATCCAGTGTATACATTACATGTATATCCTAATACATCCAGTGTATGCATTACATGTATATCCTAATACATCCAGACTACTGTGTGTACATTACATGTATATCCTAATACATCCAGTGTGTACATTACATGTATATCCTAATACATCCAGTGTGTACATTACATGTATATCCTAATACATCCAGTGTATACATTACATGTATATCCTAATACATCCAGTGTATGCATTACATGTATATCCTAATACATCCAGTGTATGCATTACATGTATATCCTAATACATCCAGTGTATACATTACATGTATATCCTAACACATCCAGTGTATACATTACATGTATATCCTAATACATCCAGTGTATACATTACATGTATATCCTAATACATCCAGTGTATACATTACATGTATATCCTAATACATCCAGTGTATGCATTACATGTATATCCTAATACATCCAGTGTATGCATTACATGTATATCCTAATACATCCAGTGTATACATTACATGTATATCCTAATACATCCAGTGTATGCATTACATGTATATCCTAATACATACAGTGTATACATTACATGTATATCCTAATACATCCAGACTACTGTGTACATTACATGTATATCCTAATACATCCAGACTACTGTGTACATTACATGTATATCCTAATACATCCAGACTACTGTGTGTACATTACATGTATGGTAAACATATAGTAATAGCTTAATGCTGCTGTTGTTGAATCTTATTCTGATGATTGCATGTACACTCAAAATACTTTTTAAGTAGCCATGTGGGAAATATTTATAGTTCTCTCTCCTTTTTATTTCTGCCTTAACCCCTTTTATTCCAACCATCCATCCATCACAGCATCTTATATAACAGAGGGTCCTATAATGCAACTGTAAGGGGTGTGCACAGAAATCATAGGACCTTATAGTAAAATAAAGAATGCTACCCCCCCCCCCTTATGTGTTATGTCTATTCATTCTCTCCATAGATCCAAAATTCTGCATTGTTTAATCACATAATATATCAGTATGGGAGAGCTCTGTTTTTCCGAATGTAAAGACTATTTTTTACCACTAGAGGGCGCTCACATGCATAATGATTTAACTAGTATTGGACTGTATAGGAGGAAATTAAGGAGCTGTATAAATCTGTATGCAGTGAGCTCCCCCCAGTGGTGGCTGCAAGTAGCTGTTTTTAGATTGTTATGACTAACAAGTAAAGGGATTCTTTGCTGGGCTCCTTCACACGCAGGCTTTACAGCAGTGGTCTCCAAAGGATGGACCTCTAGTTATTGCAACACTACAACTCCCAGCATATTTTTTACCACTAGAGGAAGCTCACAGCACATAGATTAAAAAAAAAAAAAAATATTTACCACTAGGGGGAGCTCAGTGCACAATGATTTAACTAGTATTGTACTGTATAGGAGGAAATGAAGGAGCTGTATAAATCTGTATGCAATGAGCTCCCCCTAGTGGTGGTTGCAAGTAGCTGTTTTTAGATTGTTATGGCTAACAAGTAAAGGGGTTCTTTGCTGGGCTCCTTCACATGCAGGCTTTACAGCAGTGGTCTCCAAAGGGTGGACCTCTAGTTATTGCAAAACTACAACTCCCAGCATATTTTTTTACCACTAGAAGGAGCTCACAGCACATAGATTTTTTTTAACTTTACTTACCACTTGATGGAGCTCACTGCACAATGATTTAACTAGTATTGTACTGTATAGGAGGAAATGGAAGAGCTGTATAAATCTGTATGCAGTGAGCTCCCCCTAGTGGTGGTTGCAAGTAGCTGTTTTTAGATTGTTATGACTAACAAGTAAAGGGGTTCTTTGCTGGGCTCCTTCACACGCAGGCTTTACAGCAGTGGTCTCCAAAGGATGGACCTCTAGTTATTGCAAAACTACAACTCCCAGCATATTTTTTACCACTAGAGGGAGCTCACAGCACATAGATTTTTTTATTTACCACTTGGGGGAGCTCACTGCACAATGATTTAACTAGTATTGTACTGTACTGTATAGGAGGAAATTAAGGAGCTGTATAAATCTGTATGCAATGAGCTCCCCCTAGTGGTGGTTGCAAGTAGCTGTTTTTAGATTGTTATGGCTAACAAGTAAAGTGGTTCTTTGCTGGGCTCCTTCACATGCAGGCTTCACAGCAGTGGTCTAAAAATAATGGACCTCTAGTTATTGCAAAACTACAACTCCCAACATATTTTTTACCACTAGAGGAAGCTCACAGCACATAGATTTTATTTTATTTTATTATATTTACCACTAGGGGGAGCTCATTGCACAATGATTTAACTAGTATTGTACTGTACTGTTTAGGAGAAAATGAAGGAGCTGTATAAATCTGTATGCAATGAGCTCCCCTAGTGGTGGTTGCAAGTAGCTGTTTTTAGATTGTTTTGGCTAACAAGATAAAGTGGTTCTTCTCTGGGCTCTTTCACATGCAGGCTTTACAGCAGTGGTCTCCAAAGGGTGGACCTCTAATTATTGCAAAACTGCAACTCCCAGCATATTTTTTTTACCACTAGAGGGAGCTCACAGCACATAGATTTTATTTTAACTTTATTTACCACTAGGTGGAGGTCACTGCACAAAGATTTAACTAGTATTGTACTGTATAGGAGGAAATGAAGGAGCTGTATAAATCTGTATACAGTGAGCTCCTCCTAGTGGTGGTTGCAAGTAGCTGTTTTAAGATTGTTTGGCTAACAGGTTAAGTGGTTCTTTGCTGGGCTCCTTCACATGCAGGCTTTACAGCAGTGGTCTCCAAAGGGTGGACCTCTAATTATTGCAAAACTGCAACTCCCAGCATATTTTTTTACCACTAGAGGGAGCTCACAGCACATAGATTTTATTTTAACTCTATTTACCACTAGGTGGAGCTCACTGCACAATGATTTAACTAGTATTGTACTGTATAGGAGGAAATGAAGGAGCTGTATAAATCTGTATGCAGTGAGCTCCCCCTAGTGGTGGTTGCAAGTAGCTGTTTTAAGATTGTTATGGCTAACAAGTAAAGGGGTTCTTTGCTGGGCTCCTTCACATGCAGGCTTTACAGCAGTGGTCTCCAAAGGGTGGACCTCTAGTTATTGCAAAACTACAACACCCAGCATGCCTGGACAGCCAACGGCTGTCCGGGCATTCTGGGAGTTGTAGTTTTGCAACATCTGGAGGCTAACAGTCCATTTTAAGGTCCTAGTCCTGTATCTAAATACCCTGGCCAAGGCAGAATGGCTTCTTGATGACCCTCTCCCCCACCCCCAATTGCACGTTATGGTAGATATGAAATAATAAAACCGCCATTGAGTGCGCCACATCTGAATTTACATTATGTCTCGTGGCAGATAAAAGCAAAGAGATGCATTTTTACGTGACGGAATCGGACACCTCGACGGGGGAATTCTGGAGAGAAATACCAGGTAAGGTAAAACGTATCCTCCTCTAGAATGTTCTATTGGTGGAGAAAAAAATAAAAATAAATAAAAATATTAAACCCAGAATAGGCATAATATAAAAAAAAAAAAAAAAGAGATAAGATGGCGGTAATAGCAAGTGGATTATTAATTGCGTAGGACGCACGACAGGATGTTTTAGGACCATATACAATGAGGCCGCGTGGCGGAAGGCTGGAATGACAATAATTGAAATGTTCCGTACAAACCTTCTATTAAGAAGGATCACAAGCTTATTGCTTTTTTCTATCTGTCAGACAGACATTAAAGGTGTTTTATTGCGCCTTTTCCCCCAACATTTATATTATCTACATGATAATGATCTCTACACAAAATGTATAATACATTTACAAAAATTACATTATACAAATTAAATGAAACCACCTTTTTACTGATTGCTAAACGTCTCCGAGGGCTTTACGGACGACGTGATTAGAACTTGTGATACCGACTTGTCTATTGCAGTGTCTTAAGGAGAGGGTTTGCTTTCTTGGGAGCAGGGAATCTAATTTCCCATTTATGTAATGCAAACTGCCTTGGCTTTGACTATTCACGGTTAATTGACTGTCAAACGAGGTTGTTATCCCGAGGCAATGTCTGCAAATTTGCCTGTCAAATGAGACAGAGAGTGCAGGCAGCGGAGAGAGAGAGAGGGGAGCGCTCGGCAGCCGAGAGAGAGAGGGGGACAGGGCTTGGGGTGCAGTCGGGTTGTGTGACAGCCAGAGGTGGGGGGCTGGGCACTTAGGTGTTTATTGGGGGAGCAAGGAGTGCAGAAGAATACAGGAAAAGTGTCTGCGGGAGGCGATATTATGTGGCCCCCACCAATTATATACGATCTACAAAATATCTATGGATATCTTATATAGGTTTATATACATGTATGTCTGTATTGATTTAGTATCTATTGTTTTTTATACCTTTCTAGTTTTTCTGTCTATCTATCTCATATCTATCGATCTATCTCATATCTATCTCTCTATATCATATCTATCTATCTCATATCTATCTATCTCTGTCATATCTATCTATCTCCTATCTATCTATCTCATATCTATCTATCTATCTATCTATCTGTCTCATATCTATCTATCTATCTATCTCATATCTATCTATCTATATCATATCTATCTCATATCTATCTATCTATCTATCTGTCTCATATCTATCTATCTATCTATCTATCTATCTATCTCATATCTATCGATCTATCTCATATCTATCTCATATCTATCGATCTATCTCATATCTATCTCTCTATATCATATATATCTATCTCATATCTATCTATCTATCTCTGTCATATCTATCTATCTCCTATCTATCTATCTCATATCTATCTATCTCATATCTATCTATCTATCTGTCTCATATCTATCTATCTATCTCATATCTATCTATCTATATCATATCTATCTCATATCTATCTATCTATCTATCTATCTATCTCATATCTATCTCATATCTATCGATCTATCTCATATCTATCTATCTCATATCTATCTATCTATATCATATCCATCTATCTCATATCTATCTATCTATCTATCTAACTCATATCTATCTATCTATCTCATATCTATCTATCTATCTATCTATCTATCTCATATCTATCTATCTATATCATATCTATCTCATATCTAGCTATCTATCTCATATCTATCTATCTATATCATCTATCTATCTATCTATCTCATATCTATCTATCTCATATCTATCTATCTATCTATCTCATATCTATCTATCTATATCTATCTATCTCATATCTATCTATCTATCTCATATCTATCTATCTATATCATCTATCTATCTATCTCATATCTATCTATCTCATATCTATCTATCTATCTATCTATCTCATATCTATCTATCTCATATCTATCGATCTATCTAATATCTATCTCATATCTATCTATCTATATCATATCCATCTATCTCATATCTATCTATCTATCTATCTATATCATATCTATCTATCTCCTATCTATCTATCTATCTATCTCATATCTATCTATCTATCTATATCATATCTATCTATCTCCTATCTATCTATCTATCTATCTATCTATCTCATATCTATCTATCTATCTCATATCTATCTATCTATCTGTCTCATATCTATCTATCTATCTATCTATCTATCTCATATCTATCTATATCATATCTATCTCATATCTATCTATCTCATATCTATCTATCTCATATCTATCTATCTATCTCATATCTATCTATCTATCTATCTATCTATCTCATATCTATCTATCTATCTCATATCTATCTATCTATCTATATCATATCTATCTATCTATCTATCTCATATCTATCTATCTCATATCTATCTATCTATCTATCTATCTCATATCTATCTATCTCATATCTATCTATCTCATATATATAGCTATCTCTCTATCTCATATCTATCTATCTATCTATCTATCTCATATCTGTTAGATAGATAGATAGATAGGTATGAGATAGATAGATATGAGATAGATAGATAGATAGATATGAGATAGATAGATATGAGATAGATAGATATGAGATAGATAGAATAGATAGATATGAGATAGATAGATATGAGATAGATAGATAGAATAGATAGATAGATATGAGATAGATAGATAGAATAGATAAATATGAGATAGATAGATAGATATGAGATAGATAGAATAGATAGATATGAGATAGATATGAGATAGATAGATAGATACGAGATAGATAGATATGAGATAGATATGAGATAGATAGATATGAGATAGATAGATACGAGATAGATAGATATGAGATAGATATGAGATAGATAGATATGAGATAGATAGATATGAGATAGATATGAGATAGATAGATATGAGATAGATAGATGTGAGATAGATAGATAGATATGAGATAGATAATAGGCTGTAGACCTACCATAAAGTATCCATGTATATATACTGCATATATATATGTGTGTGTGTGTGTGTGTGTTAAAACCTATCCATCCATCTTTTTCCAGTTACTGAAGTTAATGGAATAACTACTTTTGTTTTAGAAAAAGAGAGGACATAATATATATATATATATATATATATATATATATATATATATATAAGGGATATAGGAAATAGGGGAGTTTTCAAAATGTGATGAAGGAGCAGGGTGGTCTTATCAATGTACAAGATATGAGCGCTCTAATAGGAATATATAGCAATTCACAAGTTCCACTGCTGCCTGTGGCAGATGGTCTCATTGTGTTATCGTGTTATGTATAGGATTGGTGTGGGGTGTTATCATGTTATGTATAGGATTGGTGTGGGGTGTTATCGTGTTATGTATAGGATTGGTGTGGGGTGTTATCATGTTATGTATAGGATTGGTGTGGGGTGTTATCGTGTTATGTATAGGATTGGTGTGGGGTGTTATCGTGTTATGTATAGGATTGGTGTGGGGTGTTATCATGTTATGTATAGGATTGGTGTGGGGTGTTATCATGTTATGTATAGGATTGGTGTGGGGTGTTATCGTGTTATGTATAGGATTGGTGTGGGGTGTTATCGTGTTATGTATAGGATTGGTGTGGGGTGTTATCATGTTATGTATAGGATTGGTGTGGGGTGTTATCCTGTTATGTATAGGATTGGTGTGGGGTGTTATCGTGTTATGTATAGGATTGGTGTGGGGTGTTATCCTGTTATGTATAGGATTGGTGTGGGGTGTTATCATGTTATGTATAGGATTGGTATGGGGTTTTATCATTCTATGTATAGGATTGGTGTGGGGTGTTATTCTATGTATAGGATTGGTGTTGGGTGTTATCATGTTATGTATAGGATTGGTGTGGGGTGTTATCATGTTATGTATAGGATTGGTGTGGGGTGTTATCGTGTTATGTATAGGATTGGTGTGGGGTATTATCCTGTTATGTATAGGATTGGTGTGGGGTGTTATCGTGTTATGTATAGGATTGGTGTGGGGTGTTATCGTGTTATGTATAGGATTGGTGTGGGGTGTTATCATGTTATGTATAGGATTGGTGTGGGGTGTTATCGTGTTATGTATAGGATTGGTGTGGGGTGTTATCGTGTTATGTATAGGATTGGTGTGGGGTGTTATCCTGTTATGTATAGGATTGGTGTGGGGTGTTATCATGTTATGTATAGGATTGGTGTGGGGTTTTATCATTCTATGTATAGGATTGGTGTGGGGTGTTATCATTCTATGTATAGGATTGGTGTTGGGTGTTATCATGTTATGTATAGGATTGGTGTGGGGTGTTATCATGTTATGTATAGGATTGGTGTGGGGTGTTATCGTGTTATGTATAGGATTGGTGTGGGGTATTATCCTGTTATGTATAGGATTGGTGTGGGGTGTTATCATGTTATGTATAGGATTGGTGTGGGGTTTTATCATTCTATGTATAGGATTGGTGTGGGGTGTTATCATTCTATGTATAGGATTGGTGTGGGGTGTTATCATGTTATGTATAGGATTGGTGTGGGGTGTTATCATGTTATGTATAGAATTGGTGTGGGGTGTTATCCTGTTATGTATAGGATTGGTGTGGGGTGTTATCCTGTTATGTATAGGATTGGTGTGGGGTTTTATCATTCTATGTATAGGATTGGTGTTGGGTGTTATCACACTTTGTATAGGATTGGTGTGGGGTGTTATCATGTTATGTATAGGATTGGTGTGGGGTGTTATCGTGTTATGTATAGGATTGGTGTGGGGTGTTATCATGTTATGTATAGGATTGGTGTGGGGTGTTATTATGTTATGTATAGGATTGGTGTGGGGTGTTATTATGTTATGTATATGATTGGTGTGGGGTGTTATAGTGTTATGTATAGGATTGGTGTGGGGTGTTATCCTGTTATGTATAGGATTGGTGTGGGGTGTTATCGTGTTATGTATATGATTGGTGTGGGGTGTTATCATGTTATGTATAGGATTGGTGTGGGGTGTTATCATGTTATGTATAGGATTGGTGTGGGGTGTTATCCTGTTATGAATAGGATTGGTGTGGGGTGTTATCATGCTATGTATAGGATTGGTGTGGGGTGTTATCGTGTTATGTATAGGATTGGTGTGGGGTGTTATCCTGTTATGTATAGGATTGGTGTGGGGTGTTATCATGCTATGTATAGGATTGGTGTGGGGTGTTATCATGTTATGTATAGGATTGGTGTTGGGTGTTATCACACTTTGTATGGAACTGGTGTAGGGTGCATGATCTGTGACATGATGGAGCAGTATTTCCACCTTTACACTGGCAGGCTATGTAATATTCTATATATACACAGTAACTACTAATAAAAATTTTTTTTTAGAACTTCTGTTATGCCAGATCCTATTGTCCTGGCACATGGTGACCTTCTTGATCATTAAATCTACAAATAAATAGATTCTGTAGAAACAGCTCCTCTAGTGGGCAAACTGATGTACAGGTTTATTTTTCAGCTCACAGTAATGTTATACCAGTAAGAACTGTATTGGTTTCTTCTCGTCCAATTTCTAAAGACTTTTACACATCAATCCATAGGCCTCTACTCACCAGAAGTAGGGCTGATATGTGTCAGTATATCTTTGTATGCTTAGAATAGTGTAGCAGACTGTGTTATGCCATATAGAAGCATCCAGTGAAAAATCTTTACAGTTCTTATATTGGGAGCATAAAGGCAGTGATGCCACTCTATGCAACTACAATGGCATCTGTTACAGTTATATACAAGAGGCATAACTTGGGATTTTCTCCTAAAGCATACCTCAAATGGAGTGTGACACACTTTTTTTCTATAGCAACATCATATACCACTAGGGCAAAGAAAGGTTACTTTGGAGGACCTTACATGAAAATGGAATACAAGGACAGCTAAGAAAATCAGAGAAACTAGCTTACTCTAGAGCAAGGTCTAGAAACGCATCAAGATCAAAACTATATTTTAAGTCATGTATGCTGTTCATTTATAAATTCATGAAATAAAGCTGCATGAAGTGCCAGTGCTGGATTGTCTATATTTCTTTTTTACAATACATGGACATCCTATTAATTTCAATAGAAATTGTGTAATACTTAATTTCTCCAGTGTTAGCGCTGTAGGAAAATTGAGCACTTGCTGCAAAGTTCCTTCATAAGTTACAGCTGATGGCTGCCAGGTCCCAGCAGGGAAGTCACAATTCTGAGGCTAAAACCAATTTAGATTTTAGAAGTTATTTTTATACTTAATTAGTATTCATTTCTTTCACTGTACTTTTGATTATTTAATAGATTTTTTTATTTTAGATTTTCTAATATCCTATTTCATTTTATTTACCCTTTTCCCCATTCCATAAGATTTTTATTTTACCAATTTTTCCAGCATTTATCAAGTCTAAGACCCCACATATAAGTTTACTGTATGTTATAATAAGATTATATGTATTTTTTCTTTTACATTTTTTGCCAATACATTGTAGGAAATTGAGCACTTGCTGCAAAGTTCAGCTGATCGCTGCCGGGTCCCAGCAGGGAAGTCACAATTCTAAGGCTGAAACCAATTTATGTTTTAGAAGTTATTTTTATACGTAATTGTTATTCATTCCTTTCTGGGTACTTTAAAAAAAAAATATTTATTTAAATAAATGATATATTTTATGGCACTTTTATATCCTATTTCTTTTTATTTACCACCCCACCCCCCACTTTCCATTCCATTTTATTTTACCAAGGTTTCCATTTTATTCCACAGTGTATCAAGTGTAAGACCCCACATATAAATTTACTGTATGTTAAAATAAGATTTTTTGTACTTGTTTTTTTTTTTTTTTTGCCAAAACATTGTAGGCCCCTTAGAAGAATTCAGTCAGCTGGGGCTGATGCAGCAATAATTCCACTGCTTTCCTGTTGCAAAGTTCTCATTGCAGTTTTTATATATACATAAAGTTAATGTCGAATCCCACAAAATAACAAGTACAAAAAAAAAAGAACCTAAATAGCGGGACATCTGCGCTCATAACGCGTTTAATTAACTTTTGCATCATGTTCTCAGTGGGTCACGAGCGAAATTCTGATCTTTCTCTATCTTTACTTTAATAACTTGTTGAAATGTTGGCATAAAAGGTAGAATATAAAAATTCCAAGTAAAGACATAAAACGCCTCGGAGCCTCCCCCCCTCCCACCCCCACTAACAGATGCCAATATCTTTCCTGACAGCCAATACTAAACATGTAAAAACCTACACAAAAAAGAGAGAGACGGTGGTTAATCCAACAAGCGACAGCCGTAACCTCATCCCCGCCTGTGGCAACGCGCCACGCTGAATGGGCCCTTAAAGTGAAATTTATGTCGCCTCTTCTCTACCCGTGAAACTGTTTTAATCTTGAAAAAGGCAATTACTCCGCGGCCATAAAAGCGGACGGAGGGGGAGAAAAAGAGAAAAAAATTAAATGAAAAAAATAAAAAACAACAAAGTCAACAAACTTGTTAAAGTAAAATTTTTTTTTTCTGTATTGTCTTGCAGGAGAAGCCAGTCAGGACAACAGCTCATCACATGGCCTGAAGAAGGACATGGGGAGCATGGGGAAAGGTACGTCTTCTCATAGACAAACAGTATAGGACTGCCCTTCTCACCTGGATATGGTGCACATGTTCAAAAAAAATCTCTGGGCATAGTAGAGGCTGCCACCATATGGCTATTAGAAAAAAGAGCTCCCATAGCAAAGGCCATTTGTGCCACCATAATAGTGCCCATTTTTGCCACGCCATTGCCATGACCACGTGTGCCTCAATTATAGTGCCCAATTTTTCCACACCTTTTGTGAACACCATGTGTGCCCCCATAATAGTGCTAATTTTTGCCAATGACATGACCATGTTTTCCCCCAATATAGTACCCATTTTTAGCACATCATTGCCATGACCATGTGTGCCCTATTATACTGCCCATTTTTTCCACACCTTTGCTATGCCAATGTGTGCCCACATAATAGTGTCCAATTTTGCCATGCCTTTGCCAGGACCATGTGTGCCCCCATTACATTGCCCATTTTTGCTATGCCATTGTCATGTCCATGTGACCCCCCCCCATTATACTGTACATTTTTGCTATGCCATTGTCATGTCCATGTGTGCCGCCATTATACTGCCCATTTTTTCCATGCCATTGTCATGTCCATGTGTGCCCCCATTATACTGCCCATTTTTTCCATGCCGCTGCCTGCTGTGACTATGAATAATCCCACAACCCCCCCCCACCACCACCACCACATTTGGTTACAATGCAGGGGAGTCCTGTATATTTTCCACACAGTTGCAAAGAGTATGGGACCAACCAGCAGACATCCTCTCTCAAATGACCATATGTATCTCTGGAGTGCACAGTGCAGCATACTTTGGAGGTCTCCATAGGTAGCATCATTCACATCAATTTTTCACAGTTCTAAAGATCTCCGCTTGCTATCTAGGAATAGGACTATTCATGTTAACACTAAGGGCCCAATGCTCCATATGGAATTTTCTGATCTCATAAAGTTTGACATTGGCTAGGATATGCCATCTCTTGGTGATCGATGGGGGTCCCAATGATCCTGAGAATAAACAGTGGGGGTCCCATAGGTCAGACCCCCACCAATCGTAAAGTAGATGGCATATTCTAGAGCTAAGTTAGCCTTACCATACAGACCTAGTACTTTTCAGTTGGGAGTTTGCAACAATTGTATCCATTCTATACAATGCAGTTTGATCTAAATAAATAGTCTGAACATTAGGCTGATATGTTTCACCTGCAATTATACATTTTGTAGCAAACTGTCAGCACAGAAGAGTTTGTTGGCTTACAGAGTATGGTCTACACCACTGTTTCCAAAACAGTGTGCCTCCAGCTGTTGCAAAAACTTCAACTCCCAGCATGTCTGGACAGCCTTTGACTGTCCAGGAATGCTGGGAGTTGTAGTTTTGCAAAAGCTGGAGGCACACTGGTTGGGAAACACTGGTCTTTACTTTCAGGGCAAACTATAAAACACAGTTCAACATTGCAGCTTCCATATGTAAATAGTACTATCTGCAAGTATTAGGCTGTAGAGCAGGATGATCTGAGCAGATGATATATACAACACAGTACAATCTGCAGGTAACATAGTTGTATGAGAAAATTTTCAGAAATACTTGTCATTTATTCATGTAAATCTCTGCTCATTGTGGCCTAATAATTAATTATAGATCTATCTGCTCAGCTCCTCCTGCTCTATAACATGATACCTGCAGATTGTACTGTGTTGTATATATCATCTGCTCAGCTCCTGCTCTATAACATGATACCTGCAGATTGTACTGTATTGTATTTATAATCTGCTCAGCTCCTCCTGCTCTATAACATGATACCTGCAGATTGTACTGTATTGTATATATCATCTGCTCAGCTCCTCCTGCTCTATAACATGTTACCTGCAGATTGTACTGTATTGTATATATCATCTGCTCAGCTCCTCCTGCTCTATAACATGTTACCTGCAGATTGTACTGTATTGTATATATCCTCTGCTCAGCTCCTCCTGCTCAATAACATGATACCTACAGATTGTACTGTGTTGTATATATCATCTGCTCAGCTCCTGCTCTATAACATGATACCTGCAGATTGTACTGTATTGTATATATAATCTGCTCAGCTCCACCTGCCCTATAACATGATGCCAGCAGATTGGACTGTATTCTCAATGTGACAAGTTGGCCGATCCTGTTAAAATTGATGGTTTTGCAAAAGCGTGCCTGATGTATATGGGGACCTTTAGGTCTGTAAAGGTTTATGTACAGACATAAAGATGCTGAAAACCTGACTTCTCACAGCTGAAGGTTTGCTACTGTTGCATCAAGTTTAGGCAATTCATTTTAACTTATTTAGCACTGTGCAGAAATTAATTCTGGTCATGCATTTAGCTCACAGGAAATTTTCTATACTGGATACAACTGTAACAAACCCTCAGCTATAGAAAAAGAAAGTATTAGGTATAGAATTTTAGTTTCTAGCCTTACATGAATAGAACAGGGTAATTACCAGCAGCTGAAAACCTGATATTTCTGATGTGAAAAATGTATTCCCCAATATGCAGGATAGGGGATACATTTTATATTGTGGGGGGGGGGGGGCTCTCCCCGGGATAGGCGTGTCATGACCCCTACCCGAAACGGGGCTGCCACACCCACTCCATATATCTCTATGGGACAGCCATTTAGCTATCTTCGGCTCTCCCATAGAAGTATATGGAGGGGGCGTGGTGGCCCCCCTTCTGGCGGGGGTCGTGATGCACTGCTCCCATACAGGAGATTATGGGGGGGTCCCAGCAGTCAGAGCCCCCACAATCTAAAACTTATCTCCTATCTTGCAGATAGGAAATACGTTTTTCACTATGAGACTTCTCCTGTAAACAGAGAATTTTCTTTGTTGCATCTGTTTCTGGGAAAGTTGGATGTCATGCCAGAGCGGTGAATGTACCTAGTCATATATAGTGATACAACGAGGAGACAGGATCATTGCATTCATCGTCACATTTAGGAGTCTAGGAAAGCTGAGTGCAGTGGGGGCCAAATTGTTTGTCACCCAGCTTTCCCAGGAAGTGATATAACTAAGAATATTATTTGTGACAATTTGACAGAAGAAAGCGACTTAGATGCCATTTTTCAACCATGCAGTGAAAGGACACACAAGGTCGCAGATATAGTCCTAGTCCGGCCCAGTAGACTACAGCCAGCCAGATGTGATCTCTTCCTTCTTTCTTAGAGGTTGAACACATTAGCGTCCATTATTCGCCCTTCATTACAGTAGTGACATGGCCCTTTTAAATACTGGCATTAACTCCTTCTTTGCCCGAGGCTGGAAACCCATCAGTCACAGAGAGCGGCTTCACCCCCGCCCACATCCCACCGAAAGGGTTAGCAGCAAAGTTAGGCAGGTAACCGGCTTATGAACCATATTTTATGCTTGACAAGCTGGATATGAATAATATATAGGGGCTGGGTGGATATAATTGAGATTAATGCATGCGTATCAATCAATACATGACACGGTAATATAATACTTTAAAATAATATATTGCATTGATTTATATTCATGGATTTCTGCATCAGACCTCGCCCTGTCCACACAGCACTTTATGCTGTTTTTTATTTTATTTTCAGTTTTATTTTTAATTTTTTTACATTTGTGGATTGTAACAGAATTTTTTTTCCCTGTTTTTCCAGAAGAACTTCAAAAAGTTTTATTTGAGCAAATAGATCTAAGGAGAAGGCTAGAACAAGAATTCCAAGTGTTAAAGGGGACGCCGTCTTTTCCGGTTTTCAGTAAGGATATTTTATCACTACTACTAATGAATAATGAAAATAGTAAAATTAATAATAATATGATAATTATTGTTATTATTATATGTTGCCTTATTTTCACCCCCTGTGGGGTTAAGTAGTAACTTTGGTTGAGATATTTTGGGCATATACACAAACTTAAAAGAAAAAGTTACAGAAGAGCAGCTGCCCTGGTAGATGTTTATATGTTTACTGTGGTTTCATTATGGTGCCCAAATTATGCAGTCCTAGGGATGCAGTCCCATGATAGTCAGATAGATTGATAGATAGATAGAAAGATATGAGAAAGATAGATATGAGATAGATAGATACAGGGCTCAAGTCCTGCAGGAACGCATGGGAACAGAGTTCCTGCACTTTTTCCACAGCAGGAACCCTGTTCCCATTAACAGGAGTCCTGCAGGATCAGCCCTTAAGTGGAAATCTTGAGTGAGTTCCCATACTTTTTTTTCCCAGGACTTGACCCCTGGATAGATAGACATGAGATAGATAGATAGATAGATAGATAGATATGAGATAGATAGATATGAGATAGATAGATAGATAGATATGAGATAGATAGATAGATAGATAGATATGAGATAGATAGACATGAGATAGATGGATGGATAGATAGATAGATATGAGATAGATAGATATGAGATAGATAGATAGATAGATATGAGATAGATAGATAGATAGATATGAGATAGAAAGATATGAGATAGATAGATAGATAGATATGAGATAGATAGATAGATATGAGATAGATAGATAGATATGAGATAGAAAGATATGCGATAGATATGAGATAGATAGATAGATAGATAAATCCAAAGAGGCAGCAGCACACAAGGTATACGGTGCAAAAAAGTATGTGGTTTTATTGCATCAGTGCATACAGAGCAACGTTTCTGCGACCTCCTCGTCGCCTTTCTCAAGCTCCAGCACCAGCTACCTGAAGCACTATCTGGTTGTGCTGCTCTCCTGGGATATTTAGATAGATAGATAGATATGAGATAGAAAAATATGAGAGATAGATAGATAGACATTAGATAGATAGATAGATAGGTGAGATAGATATGATAGATATGAGATAGATATGAGATAGATGATAGCTAGATATTAGATAGATAGATATGAGATAGAAAGATAGACAGATATGAGATAGAAAGATATGAGATAGATAGATAGATAGATATGAGATAGATGGAAAGATATGAGATAGATAGATAGATATGAGATAGATAGATATGAGATAGAAAGATAGATATGAGATAGATAGATATATATGAGATAGATAGATATATATCAGATAGATAGATAGATATGAGATAGATGATAGATAGATATAAGATAGAAAGATATGAGATAGATAGATATGAGATAGATAGAAAGATATGAGATAGATAGATATGAGATAGATATATAAATAGATAGATATGAGATAGATAGATAGATATGAGATAGAAAGATATATATGAGATAGATAGCTAGATAGATATTAGATAGATATTAGATAGAGAGATAGATAGATAGATATGAGATAGAAAGATAGATATGAGATAGATGGATATTAGATAGATAGATATGAGACAGATGATAGATAGATAGATATGATATAGATAGATAGATATGAGATAGATAGATAGAAAGATATGAGATAGATAGAAAGATATGAGATAGATGATAGATAGATATGAGATAGATAGATAGAAAGATATGAGATAGATAGATAGATATGAGATAGATAGATATATAGATATGAGATAGAAAGATATGAGATAGATAGATATGAGATAGATAGATATGAGATAGATAGATATGAGATGGAAAGATAGATATGAGATAGATATTAGATAGATAGATATGAGATAGATGATAGATAGATATGAGATAGAAAGATATGAGATAGATAGATAGATATGAGATAGATAGAAACATATGAGATTGATAGATATGAGATAGATAGGTATGAGATAGAAAGATAGATATGAGATAGATAGATAGATATGAGATAGATAGCTAGATAGATATTAGATAGATAGATATGAGATAGATAGATAGATAGATAGACAGATATGAGATAGATAGAAAGATAAGAGATAGATAGAAAGATATGAGATAGATAGATATGAGAGATAGATAGATAGATTATTAGATAGATAGATATGAGATAGATGATAGAAAGATATGAGATAGATAGATAGATATGAGATAGAAAGATATGAGATAGATAGATAGATATGAGATAGATAGATATATAGATATGAGATAGAAAGATATGAGATAGATAGATATGAGATAGATAGATATGAGATAGATAGATATGAGATGGAAAGATAGATATGAGATAGATATTAGATAGATAGATATGAGATAGATGATAGATAGATATGAGATAGAAAGATATGAGATAGATAGATAGATATGAGATAGATAGAAACATATGAGATTGATAGATATGAGATAGATAGGTATGAGATAGAAAGATAGATATGAGATAGATAGATAGATAGATATGAGATAGATAGCTAGATAGATATTAGATAGATAGATAGATATGAGATAGATAGATAGATAGATAGACAGATATGAGATAGATAGAAAGATAAGAGATAGATAGAAAGATATGAGATAGATAGATATGAGAGATAGATAGATAGATTATTAGATAGATAGATAGATAGATATGAGATAGATGATAGAAAGATATGAGATAGATAGATAGATATGAGATAGAAAGATATGAGATAGATAGATAGATATGAGATAGATAGAAAGATATGAGATAGATAGATAGATATGAGATAGATAGATATGAGATAGATAGAAAGATATATATGAGATAGATAGATAGATATGAGATAGATAGATAGATATGAGATAGATAGATAGAGATCCATACAAAAGAAGTTTGCCGCAGCAAACTTCTTTTGTGTGGATAACTGTGGGCCTTGGACCTGGGCTATTTCCACTGCTTTGCACCTAACTACCACCAAATCTTTGCTAGTTTATTTAAAAGGAAAAAATAAAGTCTTCCCGTGACATATGTATTCAGACTCTTTACCCAGGACTTAGTTGAAGCCCCTTAAGCAGAAATTACAGTCTCCAGTCTTCTTGGTGATGACTCTGAGGCCACGAGTTTTCCCTCAACCCTGACCAGTCTACCTGTCTACCTGTCTCTACAGCATGTATTGGGCAGGGATGTATTGGGCAGGCGATGGGCAGTGCCTGGTTTGCTCCAGACATGATGCTGCCCCCACCATACTTCACTGTAGGGATGGTATTGGGCAGGTGATGGGCAGTGCCTGGTTTCCTCCAGACATGATGGTGCCCCCACCATGATCACTGTAGGGATGGTATTGGGCAGGTGATGGGCAGTGCCTGGTTTGCTCCAGACATGATGCTGCCCCCACCATGATCACTGTAGGGATGGTATTGGGCAGGTGATGGGCAGTGCCTAGTTTCCTCCAGACATAATGCTGCCCCTACCATGATCACTGTAGGGATGGTATTGGGCAGGTGATGGGCAGTACCTGGTTTCCTCCAGACATGATGCTGCCCCCACCATACTTCACTGAAGGGATGGTATTGGGCAGGTGATGGGCAGTACCTGGTTTCCTCCAGACATGATGCTGCCCCCACCATGATCACTGTAGGGATGGTATTGGGCAGGTGATGGGCAGTGCCTGGTTTCCTCCAGACATGATGCTGCCCCCACCATGATCACTGTAGGGATGGTATTGGGCAGGTGATGGGCAGTGCCTGGTTTCCTCCAGACATGATGCTGCCCCCACCATACTTCACTGTAGGGATGGTATTGGGCAGGGGATGGGCAGATGATGGGCAGTGCCTGGTTTCCTCCAGACATGATGCTGCCCCCACCATGATCACTGTAGGGATGGTATTGGGCAGATGATGGGCAGTGCCTAGTTTCCTCCAGACATGATGCTGCCCCCACCATACTTCACTGAAGGGATGGTATTGGGCAGGTGATGGGCAGTACCTGGTTTCCTCCAGACATGATGCTGCCCCCACCATGATCACTGTAGGGATGGTATTGGGCAGGTGATGGGCAGTGCCTGGTTTCCTCCAGACATGATGCTGCCCCCACCATGATCACTGTAGGGATGGTATTGGGCAGGTGATGGGCAGTGCCTGGTTTCCTCCAGACATGCTGCTGCCCCCACCATACTTCACTGTAGGGATGGTATTGGGCAGGGGATGGGCAGATGATGGGCAGTGCCTGGTTTCCTCCAGACATGATGCTGCCCCCACCATAATCACTGTAGGGATGGTATTGGGCAGGTGATGAGCAGTGCCTGGTTTTCTCCAGACATGATGCTGCCCCCACCATGATCACTGTAGGAATGGTATAGGGCAGGTGATGGGCAGTGCCTGGTTTCCTCCAGACATGATGCTGCCCCCACCATACTTCACTGTAGGGATGGTATTGGGAAGGTGATGGGCAGTGCCTGGTTTCCTCCAGACATAATGCTGCCCCCACCATGATCACTGTAGGGATGGTATTGGGCAGGTGATGGGCAGTGCCTGGTTTCCTCCAGACATGATGCTGCCCCCACCATGATCACTGTAGGGATGGTATTGGGCAGGTGATGGGCAGTACCTGGTCTCCTCCAGACATGATGCTGCCCCCACCATGATCACTGTAGGGATGGTATTGGGCAGGTGATGGGCAGTGCCTGGTTTCCTCCAGACATGATGCTGCCCCCACCATGATCACTGCAGGGATGGTATTGGGCAGGTGATGGGCAGTGCCTGGTTTCCTCCAGACATGATGCTGCCCCCACCATGCTTTACTGTAACGATGGTATTGGGCAGATGATGGGCAGTCTCTGGGTTCCTCCAGACATGATGCTGCCCCCACCATACTTCACTGTAGGGATTTTCTAAAATTCTCTTTTCACATTCTCATTATGGGATATTGAGTGCAGAACGATGGGGGGGGGGGGGGGACTTGATTGTTTTTTTTTATTGAAAGTGAAAGAACTGAAGACTTTCCAAAGGCATTGTAGATCGGTGCATACAACATTCTTTGGACCCGTACTTCCTATCTCATGGGTTTGATACCTCTACAAGATTTAACTCATTGTAGCCTGCTATATGGCTATTGACTCTTGAATGTATGTGGCATTATTTGGTGGCTAAACAGAGAATGTTGCCTTTTTGCTGAAGGCTCCAGTAGTCTTCTCTCTGATGGATTGTTAAGTGAAGTTATTACTTATTTACAGGGGTAGATCTTAAAAATGTATGTATTACTGCTTCAAGCAAATAGAGAAGGAGGACGGAGTTGAGGGTGGGACATTCCTAATAGAGGGACCCCCAATCTTCTCCCACCATCCTGGTTAGGCAGGTGCTTGATTCGAGAGTGGGGGGGGGGGGGCATTGGGATACATCATTGATGCAATACCGCTAATTTTCCAGCAGAGCGTACCTAACAGAGAGGCACCCCCCTGTGGCTGCAGTGGGGTTTTAAGATGGGAAGGTCCAAGCAACTCTTCCCCATAGCCAGTGTGAACCATAGCAAAGCTCCTATTACTTGAAGAGGAACCAATCTGAGGGTCAGACAATGCATTGTTCTGCGGTGTCAGTCTGGGGGGCAGCATGATCCAGCACTATAGGGGGTTCAAGTCCTCATTTTAGCATGGGCCCCTGTCCTGGACAAATCACAGAACACCACACAAGGAGTTAACATTTAGAGCTTGAAAGGCATCTCCATCAGGGCCTATATCTTCTATGTTTTGTATATATCTTCTTCCCATGAGAGCCTTCTAAGAGCTTCCTCTTCTGAGACGTTTGTCTCATTGCTTCCTGTTTATCTCGTATCTCCCAATGAGGTTGGTTAAGCGGCTGATTAATGCAGCTCTGAGATGTTACCTCCATTACCAGGAGCCCCCGTCCTAGGACAACAATAATATATACCAATCCAGACACTTGTGCATCTTTAATAACTTCTCCTCCATGGCCATCCGGAGTTCTCCTGGAGTATTAATTACCATCAGGGGGTTTATCTATGTCTGGGAGAAGGGAGGAGTAGAAATCCCTATGAATGTACCCTATACCCACCTAAGAGATTGGGACAATCATTTTACTATATACAGCTGGCAAAAACGACTGTATATATTCTAGTGTGTCCTGCTAAGGTCTATATGGACACTACATGTCACTTTATATATGGGTACTGTTTGGCATTTATTATAGTAATACTATCTGACATTAAGGGTATGATTATATTTATAGGGGAAGGGTATGGTAATATTTATATGGGAAGGGTGGTAATATTTATATGGAAGGGTATGGTAAGATTTATAGGGGAAGGGTATGATTATATTTATATGGGAAGGGTATGATTATATTTATATGGGAAGGGTGGTAATATTTATATGGAAGGGTATGGTAAGATTTATAGGGGAAGGGTATGGTAAGATTTATATGGAAGGGTATGGTAAGATTTATAGGGGAAGAGTATGGTAATATTTATAGGGGAAGGGTATGGTAAGATTTATAGGGGAATAGTATGGTAATATTTATAGGGGAAGGGTATGGTAAGATTTATATGGAAGAGTATGGTAATATTTATAGGGGAAGGGTATGGTAAGATTTATAGGGGAAGAGTATGGTAATATTTATAGGGGAAGGGTATGGTAAGATTTATCGGGGAAGAGTATGGTAATATTTATAGGGGAAGGGTATGGTAAGATTTATAGAGGAAGGTTATGGTAAGATTTATAGGGGAACGGTATGGTAATATTTATATGAGAAGGGTATGGTAAGATTTATAGGGGAAGGGTATGGTAAGATTTATATGGGAAGGGTATGGTAAGATTTATCGGGGAAGGGTATGGTAAGATTTATAGGGGAAGGGTATGGTAAGATTTATAGGGGAAGGGTATGGTAAGATTTATAGAGGAAGGTTATGGTAAGATTTATAGGGGAACGGTATGGTAATATTTATATGAGAAGGGTATGGTAAGATTTATAGGGAAAGGGTATGGTAAGATTTATAGGGGAAGGGTATGGTAATATTTATATGGAAGGGTATGGTAAGATTTATAGGGGAAGGGTATGGTAAGATTTATATGGGAAGGGTATGGTAATTACATTATTTTTAAGATATGAAAGTAGTAAAATAAGATGGAGCACTCACCAGCAGTTGAGATCCTGTTCATTTATTTTCATATCACATAGAAAATGATACAGACGACATAGCGAGGAGACAGGGAGACAGAGCGGGAAGTGTGCATAGGCAACAGCCGTTTTGTAATGTTAGGGACTTCTTCCGGATATATTGGCAATATTTATTTGGGCATTATTTAGTGCATTAAATGGTACTATTACATGATATTATTAGACAGTATGTGGTAGTTTTAAATTGCATTATTAGGCATTATATGGTATTATTATATTGTATTATTAGGCATTATATGGTCCTATTATATTGTATTATTAGGCATTATACGGTCCTATTATATTGCTTTATTAGGCATTATATGGTATTATTATATTGTATTATTAGGCATTATATGGTCCTATTATATTGTATTATTAGGCATTATACGGTCCTATTATATTGCATTATTAGGCATTATATGGTATTATTATATTGTATTATTAGGCATTATATGGTATTATTATATTGTATTATTAGGCATTATATGGTCCTATTATATTGTATTATTAGGAATTATATGGTCCTATTATATTGTATTATTAGGCATTATATGGTCCTATTATATTGTATTATTAGGAATTATATGGTCCTATTATATTGTATTATTAGGCATTATATGGTCCTATTATATTGTATTATTAGGAATTATATGGTCCTATTATATTGTATTATTAGGCATTATATGGTCCTATTATATTGTATTAGGAATTATATGGTTCTATTATATTGTATTATTAGGCATTATATGGTCCTATTATATTGTATTATTAGGAATTATATGGTCCTATTATATTGTATTATTAGGCATTATATGGTACTATTATATTGTATTATTAGGAATTATATGGTCCTATTATATTGCATTATTAGGCATTATATGGTATTATTTTATGGTATTATTAGGCATTATAGGGTCTTATTATATTGTATTATTAGGCATTATATGGTATTATTAGACATTATATGGTCCTATTATATTATTAGGCATTATACCGTAATATTATATGGTATTATTAGACATTATATGGTCCTATTATATTATTAGGCATTACATGGTAATATTATATTGCATTATTATGCATTATATAGTACTATTACATGGTATAATTAGACATTATACGGTACCATTAGGATTATTAGGCATTTTATTGTACTTTTTATATGTATTATATGGTAGTATTTAGTTGAGCATGAAATGGCACTATTTGGCCTTTGCAGAACACTATTCATGTAGGCACTATATGGGATATATATATATATATATATATATATATATACATATATATATATATTTAAATAATCATTATATGAATACATAGACATATGTATTTTTGAATTCAAGTAGAGAAAGACATGGTCGCACATCCACAAATTGTAATTTGATCTAATTGCTTCTCAGCATAAATTAAAAAACTAACAGGTTGTTAGTATACATTTTGATCAAAAGTTGCAAGCCCCCTCGCCACGTCAAGGCCACCTATATAGAGTGGGTCCCTAACGTCCCTAGCATAAAATGGCGTAGCACTGGGCGTAGACCACCACTGCCGCAAAACCAGTGCCCACAGGGGGAACAACCCACTGGGAGAGCAGCCCCAATGCCACTCAAACCAGTCCCTGGGCCGCGCTCCCCACAGACACGGTGCCACGGCAGCAACGGACGCCGCACGGCACCACACCAGTGTGAACAAGGTGTAATAGCACACTTACCATGTGCTCCCAGTCAGACTGGGAGGCTGCTAGGAAAGAAAAGGCCCTTGTGTAGCTAACTACTACTTATATAGGGTTGGGATGAGGGGGTGGGGCAGAGTGCAGACCAAGTGAAAGCAACAAAAAAAGAGGGGATAGAATACACAATGTGACGTGGCGAGTGGGCTTGCACCTTTTGATCTAAATGTATACTAACAACCTGTTAGTTTTTGAATTTATGCTGAGAAGCAATTAGATCAAAATACAAAATTGTTGATGTGCGAACATGTCTGTTTTCTCTACTTGCTGGTGGGGAGGTATATAACTACTATACATCTAGATCCCATATAAATCCCATATAAGCAGGAGCAATATACAGATAGAGCTGGAGGGAAGGTGCATAACTATTATCTATCCTGATCCCATAGAGATAGCAGCAATATACAGATAAGAGATGGAGGGGAGGTGTATAACTACTGTATATCCTCGAGCAGAACCCAGGTCTGACATCAGACTGGTGATCACATGACACAGTTACATTAATGAAACACATAGGTGTAGCCGTGCTGGAATTAAACAAATGGCGCTGTACGACTAGTGATGGTGAGCATGCATGATATGGGCAATAAAAATAAAAACCCTGGAGTGCTTCTTTAACATGTGTATTTGACATTCTTTCACAGATAACTTCCATGACCAAATGAAAAGAGAACTAGCATACAGAGAGGAGATGGTCCAGCAGTTACAGATTGTAAGTACCAACACGTGTTACTTATATACTCTACCGCCACCATTGCCATAAACAGCGTCTGTATTCTGCTATTATGTTATCTGGAATCGCTATCATCTGGGCATCTCATGTTTGTGTAACTACAAGGGGTGGCATGGGATAGTATGTGCAAGTGACGGCTGTCTTTCCCATTGTACCCATGGAGGGATGGGCAAAGGCTTATTGTGCCCTTTTGCTGGTATACATCAGTTCACCTCTAGTGGTCTCCAAACTGTGGACCTCCAGCTGTTGCAAAACTGCAACTCCTAGCATGCTCTGACATCCACTGGCTGTCCGGGCATGCTGGGAGTTGTAGTTTTGCAACAGCTGGTGGTCCACAATTTGGAGACCACTGCTGTAAAGCCTGTATGGGATGAAACCCAGCAATCTAAAAACAGCTACTTGTAACCAGCACTAGGGGGAGCTCACTGCATACAGATCTATACAGATACTTCAGTTCCTCCTATATTCAGTACAGTACTAGTTAAATCATTGTGCAGTTAGCTCCCCCTAATTGTAAAAAAAAAAAAAATGTAAAAAATCTGTGTGCTAAAACAACACCCACCAGAGATGTAGGACCTTAGGCGTGGTTCAGACTGAGAAATCTCTGAGCGTAATTCCAGTGCAGCAGAATCCCATTGCTTACTATTATTACCTAACCCTAGGCAAGGATTACACACAACTTTTGTTTGCCATTGTTTTTTTTTTTTTAGGGGGAGGAGAATGGAAATAAAAATGTCACAAGAAAACCGCCCCCTCATTTTTCACTCTCAAGATGCACTTTGTTGTGGCGTCCCCCCCCCAAAAAAAAAAAAAAAAAAAAAAAAATTGTGTATACTAGGCTACATTTCCACACAACTTACTTTACTTCGGCGTTTCTTAATTTGTCATTTTTTCCCTCTTCATTGACAATTTTTTTTACTCTTCATTTGCCTTTTTTACTTTGGATCTTTTTGACTCTTCATTGGGTTTTTTACTTTAGCAATTTCTCAATGATCATTGTGTATTTTTTTCCGGGTTTTTCTCACTCTTCCTTGCCATTTTTTTCTCAGTGTTCATTGGCGTTTTTTAATTTGGTGTTTTCTCACTCTTCCTTGCCATTTTTTTTCTCAGTGTTCATTGGCGTTTTTTAATTTGGTGTTTTCTCACTCTTCCTTGCCATTTTTTTTCTCAGTGTTCATTGGCGTTTTTTAATTTGGTGTTTTCTCACTCTTCCTTGCCATTTTTTTACTCTTCTTTGTCGTTTTTATTTTTTACTTTGCTGTTTTTTTACCTCTTCATTGGGGTTTTTACTTTAGCGTTTTCTCACTGTTCATTGGTGTTTTTTATTGTGTTTTTTTCACTCTTCATTGGCTTTTTTTAACGTAGGTGTTTTTTAACTCTTTGGCATTTTTTAGTTTGCAGTTTTTTTACTCTTCATTTGTGCTTTTTACTTTAGCGTTTTCTCACTGACGTTTTTTTTATTGTGTTTTTTCACTCTTGATTGGCTTTTTAAACTTAGGTGGTTTTTTTTACTCTTTGTTGGCATTTTTGACTTTGGTGTTTTTTCTCTTCATTTGTGTTTTTTACTTTGGCTTTTTTTAACTCTTCATAGTTTTTTTTACTTTAGCGTTTTCTCACTGTTCATTGGCGTTTTATTATTCGGTGTTTTTTCACTCTTCATAGGCGTTTTTTACTTTCATGGTTTTTTAACTCTTTGTTGATGTTTTTTACTTTGGTGTTTTTTACTCTTCATTTGCGTATTTTACTTTGGATTTTTTTGACTCTTCATTGGGTTTTTTACTTTAGCGTTTTCTCAGTGTTCATTGGCGTTTTTTTATTTGGTGTTTTCTCACTCTTCCTTGCCATTTTTTTTTACTATTTATTGGTGTGTTTTTTACTTTGCCGTTTTTTATTCTTCATTGGGTTTTTTACTTTAGCGTTTTCTCACTGTTCATTGGCATCTTTTTATTCTGTGTTTTTTTTACTCCATTGTTTTTTTTTTTACTTAGGTGTTTTCTTTTACTCTTTGTTGCCGTTTTTTACTTTGGATTTTTTTAAACTCTTCATTGGGTTTTTTACTTTGGCGTTTTCTCAATGTTCATTGCACTTTTAAATTTTGTGTTTTTTCACCCCTCATTGCGTTCTTTTACTTTGCCATTTTTCACTCTTCATTTGCATTTTCATTTGGCGTTTTTCACTCTTCGTTGGTGTTTTACTTTTGTATGGTTTTATGGTTTAACTCTTTGTTGGCATTTTTTTTTACTCCACCTTTGCTTATCTCCTACAGTCCCATATCAACCTGCTATGACCCTGCAGCGCCATCTAGTGTTCATTTAAATATTGGCTTGTGCAAATAAAACGCTTGTGTGAATGTTTTTTTTCCCCCCAGCTTTTCCCACTTAGACCTTTGTTTCCCGAACAGTGTGCTTCCAGCGGTTGCAAAACTACAACTCTCAGCATTCCCGGACAGCTACAATGATAAATGCCAGCCTCAGTGTAAAGTGTGTCAGAGGAAGTGGTCAGTACTGACTTCCTGTGAGCTACAGGGTGACATCATCACCTATAAGCTCCTTGACTCGGTGATCAAACACAACACCCTCTTTCTGCCAAGCCAGATGATTGATAGGAAATGTAGGCAGCGATAGGAAATGGTTCAGTGACTGAATTGCATCCAATATGTAGCCAATCCCATGCATGCCACGTCAGCTAAATTGCTTCTAAAGTGCTTCTTTAAAGTTAACCCTTTAAATATATATATATATATATATATATATATATATATATATATATATGACATAAGTAAATTAGAGCCCTGTGCAATTACAATGTGTTTCTATTCACACAGATCCCTTATGCTGCCAGCTTAATAAGGAAAGAGAAACTCGGTACTCATCTGAGCAAAAGCTAAAAGGTAAGAGGAGCCACCATGAAACAAGAGGGTCCAGAATATAAATATCTACACTAGTGTTTCCCAACCAGGGTGCCTCCAGCTGTTGCAAAACTACAACTCTCAGCATGCCCGGACAGCCTTTAACTGTCCGGGCATGCTGGGAGTTGTAGTTATGCAACAGCTGGAGGCATCCTGGTTGGGAAACAGTGACCAGCACCCTGGTTGGGAAACAGTGACCTACACCCTGGTGCAGCAGCCTGACATTAGTCATGAGCTACCAAGCAACCTTATTAGGGCATGATGGGAGTAGTTGTAGTTTTACAACAGCTGATGAGCCACAGATTAGGGGACACTGGCTCAGTCCATAGGATACTGCCCGGCGACTAACAACCAAACTTTTGCGCGGCTCCCCATCCTTGCTGTGTAATAGTTAGTGCATTTACCTATATCTGCCACGAGAGGCAGATTACTGCATAGGTTTTTACAGCAGTGAACTCCCCCTAGTCATGGCTGCCGGCGTTATGTGTGAAAACAGAAATGTGATCATTGTAACATGAATTGTGAAATAATATTGTTAATAATCTAATGGAGCTTTCAGGGAGGAGTAGGGATTATTCTAATTCTTATTATTCTAATCTTGCTATTGGATCCTATGACTTGGGAGTTCACCCTAACTAAGAATTTAAATGGTCGCTGTCATTTCAACTTTACATAAATCAGTAGTGCAAACAAATATAAGAAACTTTGCAATATAACTTATCAGAGAAAATGCCTCTTTCTCCCCTTATTAGACTCCTTGGCTATACTCCTCCCCCCCCCCCCTTTTAAACTCAAGCTTCTCAAGTGTGTCTGAAAACAAATCAGCTCACTGAGGGGTCAGATTACAGCTGCTCATAGTAGTCTATATAGAGGGAATAGGAGGAGAGAAGGTAGAGAGACTCTTGGTTATAACTCTAGCTAGGTTTCTACTTGTTTTTTGCCAGGGTTTTTTGGAGCAAAAAAAAAAACCTAGAAAAAATGCCTGAAAAACTGCCACTGCATTTTTTCAGCGTTTTTTTTTTTTTTTTTTACATTTTCTTTCTGACATTTTTGCCTTCGTGTAGAAATTGCATTCATTCTCTTTTGCCAGCTTCGGTCTCCACCTGTTTCCCGCAAAAATGCTAAAAAATAATTTAAAAAAAAAGGACCAATGCAAAAAACCCACATTGCGTTTCTTTTTCTTCTTCTCTCCCATAGACTTTTATGAGAGAGAAACGCCAAGATTTCAGCAAAAAAAATAAAAAATTAATAAAAACACAGTCTAATGCTGTGATTTTTTTCAAGTGAAAAAACGCCAAAGCCAATAAAAAAAAAACACCAAGTGGGTCTAGCATTTCATAAGTCCCTGCTGACTAGCAGCTGCGTTTTTTTTTTACAAATACAGTGCGGCAATAGTGGAGACCCAGCCTCAGAGAGACTGCAACAGCTTGTGGTGAGTGTTATGTCTCACCCCTATGCTGGAGACATAGACTCTGCTTTATAATGTCCTCCATGCTGCTGCTGCTGCTTTTGAGTATCTGCTACAGAGATATAGGGAATACAATCTGTGTGTATCTGTTCTAATTTCTCCTTTTTCTTTTTTTTCCAGCCAAGACAAGTTGCAAAATCAGCCGAGACTTTTGTAAGATAATCAACCACCTCCTTGAACTTGTACAGAGACTTTAAACCAGGACTTTTCTTGAACAAAACTGGTTCCTTGAGAACTTGAGTGATCATGGACACTTTGGACACTCGCAGCTGATTCTACGGAGTAGCAGAGACTACACAAGCACCCACCGTGGTGGTACCAAAGTATGTGTGACCGCAGAACGTGCACTAAGACGTCCGGGAAGGGACGTTAATATTGAGTTTTGGGCTGAGTGACTGGAGGGGACAGCGGGATGGGGGGGGGGGGGTGGCGCACCCTCTTCTGGATCTCCGCACTGTGTACAATAGCAGCGTCGCCCTCTGCTGGCTCAAGTCTTACACCGGTAATGGTAAAGCTACGCCTGCGGATCGGACAGTGACTGCCGCCGGACCCTCATTTCACTCTGCCTGCTGTATGGGATAAGCCGTACCCTCTTGGACAAAAATTTTACAGTTTAATATTAAGTGTAATTAAGAATATAATCTCTGTTCTCAAAGTATTTATCGCTGTTCTTGTAGTTTCTTTTAACATTTAATGTGGATAAGAATCTATAATAAAAAAGCTATCAAGTGGTATCCGGCCGTTTCCGTCAGGTTCTGTAGTCATTTGAAGCACTCGGAGTTACAGTGTAAAGCATGGTGGACGGACCGAGCAGATGCCATAGACAGCGATGTGAGATAGTATGCAGTTTAATGCCCCATACCCTGCGGAAGTGTTGGGGTCTGTGTGTGATCTGTAGTGCATGGTGTCAGTATCCAGCCCAGTGTTCCCCAACAGAGTGACTCCAGCTATTGCAAAACTACAACTCCCAGCATGGCCGGACAGCCGGAGGCTGTCCGGCCATGCTGGGAGTTGTAGTTTTGCAAAAGCTGATGGCGCCCTGGTTGGGAAACGCCGCTCCAGCTTAATAACATAGAGATCATGGATACTTTCAGTAACAATTCATGGGGTGATGTAGCAGACGAAGAAAGTTATGGTCTGGAATTGCAGTTTGGTCCCATTGAAGTGAATGGGGCTGGGCTGCAGTACATCACACAACCTGCAGGTGGAGCTCTAGATTGTAGAACTGTGCACAACTGTTTCTTTTTAAGCAATTGTAGCAATAAAAGTGAAAAAGTAACTAATCCAAGACTTACACTGAGCTACTTATGAGCCATAAACCTCCTTGGGCATTGATAAGGAAGCAGCTCCCACAGGCAGAGCCCAGAAAGGACAGCGTAGACCAAGCATCACTTCAGGTAGGAGCCATCGCTGTAAAAGCATGTATATGTAGAATTATTGTTTTTTTTGGGTGGGGGCTCGAAACAAGGAATGGAGGTCCTGTGTTACTATTGCAGCTCCTTATCAGACAACCATGAAAGTGAATACAGCCGATTGCCCATAACAGGTTATTTGCTTAGATAGATAGATATGTGATAGATATGAAAGAGAAAGATGGATATGAGAAAGATAGATAGATATGAGATAGATAGATATGTGATAGATAGATAGATGGATATGACATAGATAGATATGAGATAGATATAAGATAGATAGATGGATGGATAGATAGATATGAGATAGATAGATAGATAGATATGAGATAGATGGATATGACATAGATAGATATGAGATAGATATAAGATAGATAGATGGATAGATAGATAGATATGAGATAGATGGATAGATAGATAGATATGAGATAGATGGATAGATGGATAGATAGATAGATGGATAGATAGATATGAGATGGATAGATAGATATGAGATGGATAGATAGATATGAGATAGATGGATAGATAGATAGATATGAGATAGATGGATAGATAGATATGAGATAAATAGATAGATATGAGATAGATGGATAGATAGATGGATAGATAGATAGATATGAGATAGATGGATAGATAGATAGATATGAGATAGATAGATAGATATGAGATAGATGGATAGATAGATATGAGATAGATGGATAGATAGATAGATATGAGATAGATGGATAGATGGATAGATAGATAGATGGATAGATATATATGAGATAGATGGATAGATAGATAGATAGATATGAGATGGATAGATAGATAGATATGAGATAGATGGATAGATAGATAGATATGAGATAGATGGATAGATAGATATGAGATAGATAGATATGAGATGGATAGATAGATATGAGATAGATAGATAGATAGATATGAGATAGATGGATAGATAGATAGATATGAGATAGATGGATAGATAGATAGATATGAGATAGATGAATAGATAGATAGATATGAGATAGATAGATATGAGATGGATAGATGGATATGAGATGGATAGATAGATATGAGATAGATAGATAGATAGATATGAGATAGATAGATAGATATGAGATAGATGGATGGATAAATAGATAGATAGATATGAGATAGATGGATAGATAGATAGATATGAGATAGATAGATAGATAGATAGATATGAGATAGATGGATAGATAGATATGAGATAGATAGATATGAGATGGATAGATAGATATGAGATAGATAGATAGATAGATATGAGATAGATGGATAGATAGATAGATATGAGATAGATGGATAGATAGATATGAGATAGATGAATAGATAGATAGATATGAGATAGATAGATATGAGATGGATAGATAGATATGAGATGGATAGATAGATATGAGATAGATAGATAGATAGATATGAGATAGATAGATAGATATGAGATAGATGGATGGATAAATAGATAGATAGATATGAGATAGATGGATAGATAGATAGATATGAGATAGATAGATAGATAGATAGATAGATATGAGATAGCTGGATGGATAAATAGATAGATAGGTATGAGATAGATGGATAGATAGATAGATAGATAGATATGAGATAGATAGATAGATTTGAGATAGATAGATAGATATGAGATAGATAGATATGAAATAGATATATAGATATATATGAGATAGATAGATAGATATGAGATAGATAGATATGAGATAGATATTAGATAGATATTAGATAGATAGATAGATATGAGATAGATAGATAGATATGAGATAGATAGATATGAGATAGATATTAGATAGATATTAGATAGATAGATAGATATGAGATAGATAGATAGATATGAGATAGATAGATATGAGATAGATATTAGATAGATATTAGATAGATAGATAGATATGAGATAGATAGATAGATATGAGATAGATATATAGATAGATATGAGATAGATAGATATGAGATAGATAGATATGAGATAGATATTAGATAGATAGATAGATAGATAGATAGATAGATATGAGATAGATATATAGATAGATATTAGATAGATAGATAGATATGAGATAGATAGATATGAGATAGATATATAGATAGATATGAGATAGATAGATATGAGATAGATAGATATGAGATAGATATTAGATAGATAGATAGATAGATAGATATGAGATAGATATATAGATAGATATGAGATAGATAGATAGATATGAGATAGATAGATATGAGAGATAGATAGATATGAGATAGATAATCCAAACAAAAAAATAGCAGCACTCAGGTGTCGAGGTGAGAAGATGTGTGGCTTTATTGACCAAACATCAATAGCGACGTTTTGGCTGCCTCCCGCAGCCATTGACAGGCTTGACAATGGCTGCGGGAATCAGCCGAAACGTCGCTATTGATGTTTGGTCAATAAAGCCACACATCTTCTCACCTCGACACCTGAGTGCTGCTATTTTTTTGTTTGCATTATCTGGGACTTTTTCTTGGGACCAAGTCTATCTCTAGCGAGCACCTACCAGACCTTTTTTCAGTGCTGCCTGAATTTTCTTTAAACTAGATAGATAGATATGAGAGAGAAAGATAGATATGAGATAGATAGATAGATAGATAGATAGAAAGGAAAGCAGCACGTCCTAGAAGCTTGTATAGAGAATGGTGCACGCAGAATCCAGACCTGGGTCAGCGGTCCATGTAGCATACAGAAGAAGGAATATCCGCAGCACACAGGTTAAAAAAAAATCCAAAGATTTATTCCATAAAAATAAAGGGAAAATTAGCAACATTTCAGCCAGCTCACCTGGCCTTTCTCAAGCTTGAGAAAGGCCAGGTGAGCTGGCTGAAACATTGCTAATGGACACTCTTATTGTTATGGAATAAATCTTTGGATTTTTTTTTGGACCTGTGTGCTGCGGACATTCCTTCTTCTAGATAGATAGATATGAGATAGATATGAGATAAATAGATAGATATGAGATAGATAGATACATACATAGATAGATACAAGATAGATTGATAGATATAATGGTTGTGCTGCTCTCCTGTGAAGTGTAGATAGATATGAGATAGATAGATAAATATGAGATAGATAGATATGAGATAGGTAGATAGATAGGTAGATAGATATGAGATAGATAGATAGAATATAGATATGAGATAGATAGATAGATATGAGATAGATAGATAGATATGAGATAGATAGATAGATAGATCGATAGATATGGTATAGATAGATATGAGATAGATAGATAGATATGAGATAGATAGATATATAGATAGATAGATATCAGATAGATAGATCAATAGATATGGTATAGATAGATAAGAGATAGATAGATAGATAGATAGATATGACATAGATAGATAGATGGATCGATAGATATGGTATAGATAGATAGATATGAGATAGATATGAGATAGATATGAGATAGATAGATATGAGATAGAGAGATAGATATGAGATAGATATGAGATAGATAGATAGATATGAGATAGATAGATAAATATGAGATAGATAGATATGAGATAGGTAGATAGATAGGTAGATAGATATGAGATAGATAGATAGATTTGAGATAGATAGAATATAGATATGAGATAGATAGATAGATATGAGATAGATAGATAGATATGAGATAGATAGATAGATAGATCGATAGATATGGTATAGATAGATATGAGATAGATAGATAGATATGAGATAGATAGATATATAGATAGATAGATATCAGATAGATAGATCAATAGATATGGTATAGATAGATAAGAGATAGATAGATAGATAGATAGATAGATATGACATAGATAGATAGATGGATCGATAGATATGGTATAGATAGATAGATATGAGATAGATATGAGATAGATAGATATGAGATAGAGAGATAGATATGAGATAGATATGAGATAGATAGATAGATATGAGATAGATAGATAGATATGAGATAGATAGATAGATAGATCGATAGATATGGTATAGATAGATATGAGATAGATAGATATGAGATAGATAGATAGATAGATAGATATGAGATAGATATGAGATAGATAGATAGATACATATGAGATAGATAGATATGAGATAGATAGATAGATCGATAGATATGGTATAGATAGATATGAGATAGATAGATAGATAGATATGAGATAGATAGATATATAGATAGATAGATATCAGATAGATAGATCAATAGATATGGTATAGATAGATAAGAGATAGATAGATATGACATAGATAGATAGATGGATCGATAGATATGGTATAGATAGATAGATATGAGATAGATAAATAGATATGAGATAGATATGAGATAGAGAGATAGATATGAGATAGATAGATATGAGATAGATAGATAGATATGAGATAGATAGATAGATAGATATGAGATAGATAGATATGAGATAGATAGATAGATATGAGATAGATAGATAGATAGATATGAGATAGATATGGTATAGATAGATAGATAGATATGTGATAGATAGATAGATAGATAGATAGATAGATATGAGATAGAGAGATAGATAGATAGATAGATAGATAGATAGGCACAAACAGTCTGTCTATACAGAAATATACAGCAACAAAGAAATCCCGCTAACTGAACTGTCCGGTGGAGTATAAAGTGAATAGACATGATAAGGCTGTTACATCTTTTAGTATTTCCATTCTGGTTCCTGCCTGGTTATCACTGTACAGTGTCACCATTGTTCTATAATCTATGTCTAACTTTGGACTTTAATATATAAAAATTGTAAAGTACCTAATAATCTGTGATTAATTTCTAGACATAAACACGGGAAACCCCACTGAACATAACCACGTCCTGATTCATTGCCCACAGACCAGAAGGGCACGTAGGACAATGCCCATGTACCATATATACCAGGAAAGCTTAGGCTACATTCACATCTTCATTTTGCCATATGGTTTTGTGTTAGTATTTTTAAATAAAATGGTATAAAAATGGTACAAAACTGTATGGGCGTTGCTAGGTTTCCAAAAGACCGGGGACTAGAGCCCAAAGCCCAACCCTGCCCCTAACCACACCCACAGCCCCACCCTAACCACACCCACAGCCACACCCTAACCACACCCTCAAACACGCCCCTAACCTGTGGCAGGGCCAGACTGGGAACAAAACCAGGCGTGGGCATTTTGGCATAAGCAGCCCATTTTTTGGGCGGGGGTCTGACTGCTGAGACCCCAACCAATCACATCAGTTCAAGTTGCTCTCCAGCTGTTGTAAAGCTACAACTCCCATCATGCCTGAAGAGCCTTATGTGCATTATGGGAGTTGTAGTTTTGTTACAGCTGGAGAGCCCCAGATTGGGGAACATTGTCACCCATTGTAACTGCAGAACTTACAAGTGACTAGAGCTCTGATAGGACAGTCTATAGAGTACACAATGATATCAGTGACTTGAGTGATGTCTTCTCTGTTGTCTTTCCTTTTCTTCTTCATCTGGTCCAGGCACCAGGACTACTTCCAGCTACATCTTGTATTCTGCAGAGTCTGACACCCGGACATCGGTGGTTCCTTAATTTGTTAGCAGATCCTCATCCTCTGTATAAAGACAATAAGCATTAAAATCCTGCTGGAAACTGTGCCACCTGAGCAGTGTCCTCCTTCAGACCCCTAAATCTACCTCCTCCAGACCCCTCTTTTCCCCTTCTCTAGACCTCTCTGTCCCCCTCCTCCAGACTCCTCTGTCCTCCTCCAGACCCCTCTTTTCCCCTTCTCTAGACCTCTCTGTCCCCCTCCTCCAGACTCCTCTGTCCTCCTCCAGACACCTATGTTCCCCTCCTAACCCCTAAGTCTTCCTTCAGGCTCTTCATCCCAATACTGTCCCCCCCGGCAGCCCCCCCCCCCCCCCACCACCACCAAAACATCCCCCAGGCTTCTCCACCTCTCTATCATATTTCTCCCCCCTTAATGTGCGCCAGGACACAGGCAAAACAAAAAAACTGATGCTTTCCTTGCCCCGGTCCCCTGCAGATCCCTTTCTCCTCCGTGCAGTCCTGGTATATTCTCTCTGCCCCCTGACAAATGCTGGTTTCAGGACCTTTCCCGCTCAGCCAATCACTGACCTGACATGTGACACAGCTGTGACCACTGATTGGCTGAGCGGGAAAGGTCCTGAGACCAGCACTTGTTAGGGGCAGAGAGAAAATACTGGGACCCCACAGAGGAGAACAGGAGCTACGGCAGACCTACGGGGACCGGGAATAGGTGAGCGTAGGTTTTAAAAAATTTTCCTGTGCCCTTATTATTACTTAGGCCAGTGTTTCCCAACCAGGGTGCCTCCAGCTGTTGTAAAACTACAATTACCAGCCCAGACAGCCAAAGGCTGTCCGGGCATACTGGGAGTTGGTATTTTTGCAAAAGCTTGAGGCACCCTGGTTTGGAAACACTGAATTAGCATTTTAATTTTGGCAGCGGGCCGCACCATATCATGCACACATGCACGCATGGTGTGGGCCGCCGCCAAAATTTAAATGCAAGTTTTACAAGTTATACATCATATACACACAAACATCATACAAACATACATGCATGCACACATCATCCATTTATGCACACATATCATACATACATACATGCACACATATCATACATACATACATACATGCACACATCATCCATTTATGCACACATATCATACATACATACATGCACACATCATCCATTTATGCACACATATCATACATACATACATGCACACATCATCCATTTATGCACACATATCATACATACATACATGCATGCACACATCATCCATTTATGCACACATATCATACATACATGCACACATCATCCATTTATGCACACATATCATACATACATACATGCACACATCATCCATTTATGCACACATATCATACATACATGCATGCACACATCATCCATTTATGCACACATATCATACATACATACATACACACATCATCCATTTATGCACACATATCATACATACATGCACACATTATACATACATATATACACACATCATACATACACACATCATCCATTTATGCACACATATCATACATACATGCACACATTATACATACATATATACACATATCATACATACGTACACACATCATACATACATGCACACATATCATACATACATACATGCACACATCATACATACATACACACATATCATACATACATACACACATCATACATACATGCACACATATCATACATACATGCACACATATCATACATACACACATCATACATACATGCACACATCATCCATTTATGCACACATATCATACATACATACATACACATGATTCTTCAAGATTCTACCGAGATTCTACCGAGATTCTAACGGAGCTACGAATCGTAGTGTGAACACGGCCTTAGTGATGCAAACATCTGTACTTTTCCCTCTATATACACTGCAAACAGCCTGTACAGAAGATATATATACGCACTTTTGTTTGTAACAATCCTTATGGTTATTTTGCAGGATGTCGCTGGTTGCAAATGACAACGACTCATCAAACGTTTCAGGTACCATTACCAGCTACAGTCTGACCCTATCCCCCCCCCCCCCCCCCGGTGTTTTTTCCCACGTGTTTCTATCATTTTTGTGATTTTTTTCATCATGTGATTTAAGGATTTCTAATGCCAATGCTAAACCCACATGGCGTTTATTATGGCGTGGTTTTTTTTTCCATAGACTCCAAGATTTTGTCCCCCAAAAATGTCATAGTCTCAAGATGGAATGATTGTGGAAAACTGCCACTGAGCCCAAAGTGGGTTTGGCTTTTCTTAAATCACTACAGACTTTGAACTAACATCTGGCTGCTGCGTTTTTTCACTAAAAAATTTAGTGCATTTAGGGCATTTTTGGGGGCATTTTTACATACAAATAAGTGGAAACCTAGTCATAATCTGTTTATAGACCAGTGGTCTCCAAACTGTGCCCCCCCAGATGTTGCACAACTCCAACTCCCAGTATGTGAGATTAACATTCATGGGATTTTTTTACGTGTTTTTTTTTCTACTCTCAAACAAAGGAAAACTGTGAAACACTTAAAAAAGCTATTCTATTGCAGAAAAAAAGGATAAAGAATGCAAATGCCGAAACAAAAATGCCAAAACACAGGAGCAAAAATCTAGAAATGCCAATACAAACTGCATCTTGGGAATGAAAAATGAGGGGGCAGTGTTTTGTGACTGTCCAGGCATGCTGGGAGTTGTAGTTTTCAAAAACTGGAGATAAGCTGTTTGGTAAACACTGCCCTATAGTTATACCCCTATCTGTCATGTTCAAAAGAGACATTAAAGGGGTACTCTGGTGGAAAACTTTTTTTTTTTTTTTTTAAATCAATTGGTGCCAGAAAGTTAAACAGCTTTGTAAATTACTTCTATTAAAAAATCTTTATCCTTCCAGTACTTATTAGCTGGTGAATACTACAGAGGAAATTCTTTTCTTTTTGGAACACAGAGCTCTCTGCTGAATCACGAGCACAGTTCTCTCTGCTGACACCTCTGTCCATTATAGGAACTGTCCAGAGCAGCATATATTTGCTATGGGGATTTTCTCTTACTCTGAACAGTTCTTAAAATGAACAGAGATGTCAGCAGAGAGCACTGTGGTCATGATGTCAGCAGAGAGCTCTGTGTTTCAAAAAGAAAAGAATTTCCTCTGTAGTATTCAGCAGCTAATAAGTACTGGAAGGATTAAGATTTTTTTAATATAAGTAATTTACAAATCTGTTTACATTTCTGGCACCAGTTGATTAAAAAAAAAAAAGTTTTCCACCGGAGTACCCCTTTAACTGTATTAATATTCTAATAATTGAATAAAAACAGCAATACAGAAAACAAATATTTATTATCTCTTCAGTTCCTTCTAACGCCGCGTATGAGATTGCCATGGTGGCCGTCGCTGGAGGGATTATGCTTCTTTGCGGAACCATGTTCATTGTGATTGTACTGAAGAGGTGAGGTTCTGCATTCTTAAAGACAACCCAAGCCATATATATATATACATACACAGTGGGGCAAAAAAGTATTTAGTCAGCCACCAGTTGTGCAAGTTCTCCCACTTAAAAAGATGAGAGGCCTGTAATTTTCATCATAGGTATACCTCAACTATGAGAGACAGAATGGGGAAAAAAAATCCATAAAATCACATTGTCTGATTTTTTAAGAATTTATTTGCAAATGATGGTGGAAAATAAGAACTTGGTCAATAACAAAAGTTCATCTCAATACTCTGTTATATACCCTTTGTTGGCAATGACAGAGGTCAAACATTTTCTGTAAGTCTTCACAAGTTTTTCACACGCTTTTGCTGGTATTTTGGCCTATTCCTCCATGCAGATCTCCTCTAGAGCAGTGATGTTTTGGGGCTGTCGCTGGGCAACACGGACTTTCAACTCCCTCCAAAGGTTTTCTATGGGGTTGAAATCTGGAGACTGGCTAGGCCACTCCAGGACCTTGAAATGCTTCTTAAAAGCCACTCCTTCGTTGCCCAGGCGGTGTGTTTGGGATCATTGTCATGCTGAAAGACCCAGCCACGTTTCATCTTCAATGCCCTTGCTGATGGAAGAAGGTTTTCACTTGAAATCTCAAGATACATGGCTCCATTCATTCTTTCCTTTACATGGATCAGTTGTCCTGGTCCCTTTGCTGACAAACAGCCCCAAAGAATGATGTTTCCACCCCCATGCTTCACAGTAGGTATGGTGTTCTTTGGATGCAACTCAGCATTCTTTCTTCTTCAAACACGACGGGTTGAGTTTTTACCAAAAAGTTCTACTTTGGTTTCATCTGACCATATGACATTCTGGATCATCCAAATCAGGGCTATAGTCCTGCAGGAACGCATGGGAACGGAGTTCCTGCACTTTTTCCACAGCAGGAACACTGTTCCCATTAGCAGGACTCCTGCAGGACCAGCCCTTGAGTGGAAATCTTGAGTGAGTCCCCTCACTTTTTTTTCTCAGGACTTGACCCCTGATCAAAATGCTCTCTAGCAAACTTCAGACGGGCCCAGACATGTACTGGCTTAAGCAGGGGGACACGTCTGGCGTTGGCGGCATAGTGTGTTACTGATGGTAGCCTTTGTTACTTTGGGTTGAACATTCCTGTACAAGTAATTCTCTTTGTCAAGAACTTCCAGAAAATAGCATTACTAGCCTTTCCTTAGGTATGATCAGAAGAGGGATCCCACTGATCAGCCAAAAGAAGGGCCCACGGTTCTCACAGACACCATCATTGCGGAGCCTAACAATGCACTGCTCTCATCCATGTGGCAGTGTCTGGTACTGCATCTCAGAGATGGGGGTCACTTGTGTAGGACTTAGCTGCAGTACCAGATGGGCACATGGACATGGATGGGGTTGTGTGACATCAAAGGGACTGTAGCACTCTACAAAGCCTTTCATTCTGCTTTTGGGATCCCAGGGGTCAGAACGTATAGATAACACTATTCATCTATCTGACCATTAATCACGCATTGGATCTGTATTGTAGCAACTCAAATTATATCAATGGGAGAAATAAATTTCTAATATATTACATAAATATAACTTCCATGAACAATATTGTCTAAAATTTATTTTCTTTGGTTAGGCGATGGAAAAATGATAACTACACAGCCTCCAATATCAACCTAACCCGGGCCTCCAATGACAACGTCTCTACGGCCAACCTCCAAGGCCCAGTATACGTTAGCTATATCAATGAGAATGGGAAACAGCCGACAGAGATCCCGATCGGCAAAGTGAAGCTATCGAGAGAAGCTCTGCTCTACATCTCCCTGATGACATGTATGAACCTTCCTGATGATATAGGCTCAGAAGAAAATCTCTAAAGACCCCAACTGGACGTTACCGCTATGGTATTTGATTCATTGACATCAACATATAACTGGACCGGTCATCGTAAAAATTAGGATGAATCATGGACATTCTTAATCATTGATAAGTAATTATGGCTCCGGCCACCAGGAGTAGAGTAGCTGCATCCATACCTGAAGATGACGTCATCTATAATGAGTATTTAGGAGAAGATACAGTTATGTAAAATGTAGCTGTGAAGACTATTAGATAATGGCCGGTGTTCACGGAGGAAACAGAGGAAAACACCATACGGAAAAGGTCAAAATAGTTTTCACCTGAGAGAAAAGAGAGGGAATTTAATGGGATGTCATAAATCTATGGTAATAATGGGTATCTCTTTAGATCAAGGTCACCTCACCTCAAATCTGGAGAATGGATGTTTAGTTCAAGGGTGGACATTAAAGGAGTTATCCAGGATTAGATAAACAGAGCTAATTTCTTTCAAAAACAGCGCCATGTCTGTTCCCAGGTTGTGTGTGGTATTACAACTTTGCTCCATTCACTTTAATAGAGCAGAGCTGCAATACTACACATAACCTGGGGACAAATGTGGCTCTGTTTTAGAAGAAAGCAGCTCTGTTTTTCTAATTGTGGGTATCCCTTTCAAATACATTTCTGAACTGCAAGAAGTGAGTGTATGAACATCCCCCTATCATACCACTTACTTACGAGACACATGACACACAAGCACCAATCACACACCGGACAACTGTCACACACCCACCAGACAATGGCCATATGCCTCATAAACACTACCAGTGCCACATACATACAACCTGAACACGCAGACATGCACCTCTCACACACTGGACACATGCAATGCATACATCTCCCATACATTTCATACTTTGGGAGATTAGTTCTGTGGAGCCAGGCAAATAACAATATCATCAGTCAGAGACAGTGACACAAAAGTAAAGTTTGAATAGGGCTTCTTCTGTTTTACATTTTCAGCATAGCAAAATTACATTCTTCACTCTCTGGCAAAAAAATATAAAGTGAATTCTGCATGTCCAAGCACTAACTCACATGAATATTCCCTATCTATACAGGTGGCTTACTACCAGCCACCCAACAAATCAGTCATCAGATGTGTCCTCACAAGGGTCAAACATCCCCTTTAAGGCTGTAGACCTCCAACTCCCATCAGAGGTTCAGGTTCCTCACAGCCTACTCCTGCAAACTGAGTTACACCTTGTTTTAAAGCCCATTAACAAGCTGTCTTCAGCACCTGTGCTGATTTTTGGCCCACTGAAAACATGGACTGGCCAGGAAGGGAATGAAATGCAACACTACCAACTTGCCTTTCATTGTATAAAAATACAAGTTTAAAGGTTTTTCCTTATCTCATCCAGCTTTTTCATTGATCAGATATGATCTTCCTGAAACCTGGTGGCTACATATGACATGTACCTTGTGGAAACATAGCGATCCCAAGGGCTAAAAAGGGCTAAGACCTGAGAGAAAGACATATCTGGTACCAGAAAGACAACAAACTATTGGACACCAGTAAGTCATCTACCTCCATCTAGGGTAATAACCTTCCTAGCAGCAATCCGCTCATGCAGCTAGCCCTATTGTGCAAGAAAAGGCCAGCCCCTTCACTTTTCCACCATTTGCAGAAGCAGGGCAGCAGTATAATCTGCACTATTAGTATGACCACAGTATGTCCACCTCCCACTTGGTTGGAAAGTATATTAACCATCTTTCATATGGAGCAATATCACAATGACCAAAACCATCTATGCAACAAAGTAACATCCCTTAAAGGAGTACTCCGGTTGAAAACATTTTTTTTTAACAACTTGTGCCAGAAAGTCTAACAGATTTGTAAATTACTTCTATTTAGAAATTTTTATCCTTCCAGTACTTATCAGCTGCTGTATACTACAGAGGAAGTTCTTTTCTTTTTTAACTTCTTTTCTGTCTGACCACAGTGCTCTCAGCTGACACCTCTGTCCATGACAGGAACTGTCCAGAGTAGGAGCAACTCCCCATAGAAAACCTCTTCTGCTCCGGACAGTTCCTGACATGGACAGAGGTGTCAGCAGAGAGCACTGTGGTCAGACAGAAAAGAATAACTCAACTTCCTTTGTAGTATACAGCAGCTGATAAGTACTGGAAGGATTAAGATTTTGAATAGAAGTAATTTGCAAATCTGTTTAACTTTCTGGCACCAGTTGATTTAAAAAAAAAAAAAAAATTCCACCGGAGTACCCCTTTAAAGTCCATTGAGATGTATGGGCCTCCATGAGTAGGCAGTAAATAAGGGGAGAATGGATATGGTGTAGCTAAATGCAGAATTTTTTCTTTATATCTTACCAAGAACATGGTCTCTGTAATAGGCTAGTTACATATAGCCATATACTATAAATACATGTATATTTAGATTGTATCTCTTACTACAGGCGTAATGTATATTTGTTTTATGTATTCTAAGTAAATTATGTTGTGTACATTAAACATGTTGTGTCATCATAACTCACAAGAAATATATGGACATGCCAAGCTCTGGATCAGAATAATGAAGAGTCACATACATTGTTGTATGTGGAGAAGCTGCATTAAAGTGGTACTTTGGAGGTTAAAAAAAATGTCAAATCAACTGGTACCAGAAAGTTCTACAGATTTGAAAGTTACTTCAATTCAAAAATCTTAATCCTTCCAGTACTTATCAGCTGCTGTATGCTCCAGAGGAAGTTGTGTAGTTCTTTCCATTCTGACCACAGTGCTCTCTGCTGACACCTCTGTCCATGTCAGGATCTGTCCGGAGTAGAAGCAAATCCCCATTGCAAACCTCTCCTCTTCTGTACAGTTTCTGACACGGACAGAGGTGTCAGCAGAGAGTACTGTGGTCAGACTGGAAAGAATTACACAACTTCCACTGGAGTATACAGCAGCTGATAAGTACTGATTAGATTAAGATTTTTAAAAAGAAGCAATTTGCAAATCTCTTTAGCTTTCCAGAATCAGTTTATTTAAAACCATTTTACCCCTTTTACTTTGCCTCTAAAAGGGAATTTTACCAGGTTAAAAAATCTTGTGGGGTCTTATCCTTGCCAAATAAGCATACATGGTGTTTTCACCAAAGGGTGAGCATTGTTGGTCAGCAATCCCAAGAATAGCTGATATTTAACTGTGAACATCTGAACTAAATCCAGCCGGGGCGATCCAGTTCTTTTTTATTATACTTTCTGAATATCTGACTTCGGAACAATCCCTAGGGTAAACATTTCCATTGCCATAACATAAAACAGTGCCAAGAAAATGAATCCAGCCAAAGGTTGGGCAAAGGAATACGATACAGAAAGATCAGGAAAAGATCAGGAAAGCACCAGGGGACACTGGTCAGGTAACTGTACAAAAAGGTCATACTACTTCTCCCAGAATGTCTGGGAACCTATTGGACTCCTGAAAGACCTGGGTAATCTCCCCAACCCTATATCCTGACTAACTATCGACATAGTCACCAACAGACCGACCACAGAACACAGGGGTTTAGGGCAGTTTGGGATATTTTGTAGGTGTTCCTGGGCATTTTGGGGAACCACATGTAGGAATACTATAAAAGAACTTTGCGTTTTTCTTATTATTGCTTTGTATTTCATATGGATTATGGTGCTAAGAACATTTCTATAGGTCTTTATTAAAAAAAGGAAAGATAAGAGCTGGAGACCGAGCTAATTCCATGCGATATTCCACTAAAATAAAACTTTGCTGCAGAAAGTCTGTATTGTGTACTTTGCAGTGGAATCCCATTGATAGCAAGGGAACTCTGCTGCACTAGAATTTTGAAGTGGAATAGCAAAGCATATTTCTGTAGAGAAATTCCTTGTGAACATGGCCTGATAAGAATAAATCAGTAATAAGACATGCATTTAAAAGGTGTCCACAGATTGCTTTGTTACATCATGCCAAATTAGCTGAACAAAACCAAAAGGCAATGCTGCCGCTGTGCTGCAATAGTTGAAATCCCTGTTCGCACTAGGACACTAAATAACTAAGTGTAGCCATTAACAAGCAATAGATAATAGATCAGGGACCCACTAAAGAGAGCCGCTCGTGAGCCAATGTGGAAGCAGAAAAAAGCTATGATGAAGCATAACCACAAGTAGGGTGAAGGAAGATGGTAAACAATAGAATACTCCACCCCAAGGTTATCAGACCAAAGTACTTTAAGTAGATTTGTGTTAACAATAATCTTTCTTCCCTTAGTCCTATCAGCAGCACAATAATGAGGTAAGTCTGCCCCTGTGTACTTGTAGGACAGATGATATTTTTAATTATATTAACAATAATTAACTACAGGGTGGGCCATTTATATGGATACACCTTAATAAAATTAGTGGCACATGAGTATATGTGAGGGAGGAAACTTTTCAAAATGGGTAGTGACCATGGCGGTTATTTTGAAGTCGGCCATTTTGAATCCAACTTTTGTTTTTTCAATAGGAAGAGGGTCATGTGACACATCAAACTTATTGGGAATTTCACAAGAAAAACAATGATGTGCTTGGTTTTAACGTAACTTTATTCTTTCATGAGTTATTTACAAGTTTCTGAACACTTATAAAATGTGTTCAATGTGCTGACCATTGTGTTGGATTGTCAATGCAACCCTCTTCTCCCACTCTTCACCCACTGATAGCAACACCGCAGGAGAAATGCTAGCACAGGCTTCCAGTATCCGTATACACTGCTATATACTACTATATACACCGCAGGAGAAATGCTAGCACAGGCTTCCAATATCCGTAGTTTCAGGTGCTGCACATCTCGTATCTTCACAGCAGAGACAATTGCCTTCAGATGACCCCAAAGATAAAAGTCTAAGGGGGTCAGATCGGGAGACCTTGGGGGCCATTCAACTGGCCCACGACAACCAATCCACTTTCCAGGAAACTGTTCATCTAGGAATGCTCGGACCTGACACCCATAATGTGGTGGTGCACCATCTTGCTGGAAAAACTCAGGGAACGTGCCAGCTTCAGTGCATTAAGAGGGAAACACATCATCATGTAGCAATTTCCCATATCCAGTGGCCTTGAGGTTTCCATTGATGAAGAATGGCCCCACTAACTTTGTACCCCATTTACCACACCATACCATCAATTTTTGTGTTCCAACAGTCTTGGAGAGATCTATCCAATGTGGGTTAGTGTCAGACCAATAGCGGTGGTTTTGTTTGTTAACTTCACCATTCACATAAAAGTTTGCCTCATCACTGAACAAAATCTTCTGCATAAACTGAGGGTCCTGTTCCAATTTTTGTTTTGCCCATTCTGCAGCACCTGAAACTACGGATACTGGAAGCCTGTGCTAGCATTTCTCCTGCGGTGTATATAGTAGTATATAGCAGTGTATACGGATACTGGAAGCCTGTGCTAGCATTTCTCCTGCGGTGTTGCTATCAGTGTGTGAAGAGTGGGAGAAGAGGGTTGCATTGACAATCCAACACAATGGGCAGCACATTGAACACATTTTATAAGTGGTCAGAAACTTGTAAATAACTCATGAAAGAATAAAGTTAAGTTAAAACCAAGCACATCATTGTTTTTCTTGTGAAATTCCCAATAAGTTTGGTGTCACATGACCCTCTTCCTATTGAAAAAACAAAAGTTGGATTCAAAATGTCCAACTTCAAAATGTCCGTCATGGTCACCACCCATCTTGAAAAGTTTCCCCCCTCACATATACTAATGTGCCACAAACAGCAAGTTAATATCACCAACCATTCCCATTTTATTAAGGTGTATCCATATAAATGGCCCACCCTGTAGAACCCCCACCCTCTAAAGAATATCCAGCCCCTCCTACCCTGTGTTTATTATGAAGTACAGTTATACATTTTTTCTAGAAAATGAAGTATTTCTCACAGAAAAGGATTGCAGTAACACGTGTTTTGCTATACACATGTTTATTCCCTTTGTGTGTATTGGAACTAAACCAAAAAAGGGAGGAAAAAAAGCAAATTGGACATAATGTCACACCAAACTCCAAAAATGGGCTGGACAAAATTATTGGCACCCTTAACCTAATATTTGGTTGCACACCCTTTGGAAAAAATAACTGAAATCAGGCGCTTCCTATAACCATCAATAAGCTTCTTACACCTCTCAGCCGGAATGTTGGACCTCTCTTCCTTTGCAAACTGCTCCAGGTCTCTCTTATTGGAAGGGTGCCTTTTCCCAACAGCAATTTTAAGATCTCTCCACAGGTGTTCAATGGGTTTAGATCTGGACTCATTGCTGGCCACTTCAGAACTCCCCAGCGCTTTGTTGCCATCCATTTCCATCTTTGTTGCCATCCATTTGGTGCTTTTTGACGTATGTTTGGGGTCATTGTTCTGCTGGAAGACCCAAGATCTTGGACGCAAACCCAGCTTTCTGACACTGGGCTGTACAGTGCGACCCAAAATCTGTTGGTAATCCTCAGATTTCATGATGCCTTGTACACATTCATGACGCCCAGTGCCAGAGGCAGCAAAACAACCTCAAAACATCCCTGAACCTCCACCATATTTCACTGTAGGTTCTGTGTTCTTTTCTTTGTAGGCCTCATTCCATTTTCGGTAAATAGTAGAATGATGTGCTTTACCAAATAGCTCTATCTTGGTCTCATCTATCAACAAGACATTTTCCCAGAAGGATTTAGGGTTACTCAAGTTCATTTTGGCAAAATTGCTTTTTTATGTCTCTGTGTCAGCAGTGGGGTCCTCTGGGGTCTCCTGCCATAGCACTTCATTTCATTTAAATGTCGACGGATCATTCGCGCTGACACTGATGCTCCCTAAGCCTGCAGGACAGCTTGAATATCTTTGGAACTTGTTTGGGGCTGCTTATCCACCATCCAGACTATCCTGCGTTGACACCTTTCATAAATTTTTCTCTTCCGTCCATGTCCAGGGAGATTAGCTACATTGCCATGGATTGCAAACTTCTTGATAATGTTGCGCACTGTGGACAAAGGCAAATCTAGATCTCTGGAGATGGACTTGTAACCTTGAGATTGTTGATATTTTTCCACAATTTTGGTTCTCAAGTCCTCAGGCAGTTCTCTTTCTGTTGTCCATGCTGAGTGTGGCACACACAGACACACAATGCAAAGACTAAGTGAACTTCTCTCTTATTTATCTGCTTTCAGATGTGATTTTTATATTGCCCACACCTGTTACTTGCCTCAGGTGAGTTTAAAGGAGTATCACATGCTTGAAACAAGCTTATTTATCCACAATTTTGAAAGGGTGCCAATAATTTTGTGAGTTTGGTGTGACATTATGTCCAATTAGCTTTTTTTCCTCCCTTTTTTGGTTTAGTTCCAATACACACAAAGGAAATAAACATGTGTATAGCTAAACATGTGTTACTGCAATCCTTTTCTGTGAGAAATACTTAATTTTCTAGAAAAATTTTAGGGGTGCCAACATTTACAGCCATGACTGTAACTTCACTAGAGTGAGAAACTTGTGCTGCTGATAGGACCTAAGGAGAACAGATAACATTTGTTTAAAGGAGTAGTCCAGTATAAAAAAAAACGTATCCCCTATCTGCAGGATAGGGTATAAGTGTCAGATTGTGTATGTGTGTGAGGGGGGGGGGGGGGGGGTGTTTATAACAGCTAGGACCCCCCCACAATCACCTGCCTGGTGCCCCGGCTCTCTGCATGAATGCAGTGTGTGGACCACTGTACGAAGCTGTGGCCAACACCCCCCTCCATGCATCTCTATGGGAGAGCCGGAGATACACAAATGCTGGGGCGTCGAGTGGGAGATCGCAGAGGGTCCTAGCGGTCGGACTCTATGCGATCTGACACTTATCCCTATCCAAAGGATACGCTTTTCGATAATGGATAACTATTTTAAATTTACTCTTCCCTTGTGTCCTACAGCAGCACAATAATGAGGATTTAGCAAGTATGAACACCTTTTACTATTACTCAATCTCAAAATCAACCAATCGGGAGCCGCTGAGAACCTAGAGAACCTTAATTTCAATCTATAATGGTTTAGAAACCTAAGGTGAGCTAAAAACTGCATTGTAAATTCCATCCATCAGGATCAGACCAATATGGACCAATATAAGCCAAGTATCCTTATCCATATACCCAAAGTAGGAGAGGCAGCTCTTGATTCTCCCACAAAAGGAGAATTAACAAATTCTCAACTTCCTGATTCTTTACTCAGAGCTTAACAGATCTCACAACAGATCTATAGGATGGTTCTGTTCTGGGGGGAGTCCCGGACTAGTTCTGGGGTCGCTCTCCATGGTTCTACATGGTCAGTGGTATGGACCTCCTTTTTAAGTGCTTTTAAATGTATGTGGTAGTTTGTATAATAAAGTATTACCTTTTGATAATTCTTGGTGTGCCACCTATTTTCTGCTTTGCTTGTTTCTTTATGTGATATCTATAGGATGGAAATGACATGTCCCATGAGAGAAAGGTTCAGGACAGAACAATGCAAGTAGAGAACATCATTACTTTCACCAATACAGCCTTCTCATCCACTATAGACAAGGCTTGGCGTTCTCTTATACTCTTAGCAGAAGTTATGGCCAGGAGGAACATAATATTTAAGGATAAGTATTTATATAGGGCCCCATCCTCCCACAACCTGGTCATCAATGCCTTTGAAACATTAAGAATCTGCAGGATCAGACTACATCAACTACATACTGTATGGGCCTAATGCACAAAGGTCCCAATAGGAGCTGTATGTTTTAATCAGTATTATTTGCAAAAGAAATTTATATAGGTCTCTGATTCTTGATTTCTTGATAGGCCCGACTTTCTCAAGGCAAGAACCAACAATATGGCTACCTTCATGTGTGCAGGTTGCAAAAACATCTTTACTATACCTGGGAAGGCAATGCGGCGTCGTTGTGTGAGGTGCAGGGTAGATGTTATAACCCAAGAGGCAGATGTCATTAACCCCTTCTTGTTGTGACGCCAGGGCGTGGTTTAGCTTTAACCACCCGAAGGTAATACCGCTGGTTCTGGGCTAGGCACAGGGGCAATGAAGACACCGACGCCAAGTTAAGGACAACGGTAGTTTTACTGAGGGTAGACAGATGACACAGTCTATGCAGTACAGCCAATATCCCAAGGAGGTGACCAGTGACACAGGGGGACCTCGCAGGCTTGCTTGGACTTGCTGTAGGTAGACTGACTATAATGCAGGCCACGGTGACTAGACAGTAGATTTGACTTGACTGACCTGATGACTGACTATTTGATGACTTTAGCTTACTTGCAATTGACAGGTGTCTGCAGACTTTAGGCTTGAGGCCTCCAATGCTCCGGACACACACACTGAGATGACTGCACTGGACCTCAGGAACTAAGAGCATGGAAAGAGAGATTGCAGCCCCTCCCCTGGTTATATAGGGGGGCTGTGCAAGGAGCCCATAGGTCACTTGGGGGGGGGGGGTGTGACCTGGTCACTGAAGCCCTCTGGGTAACAATCATGTGATCCAAACATGAAAGCAACAGTACATTATATATACAAAACCTAAGTACAACATGGTGAACTGTAAGGGGGACCCTGGGGACATGCAGGGACTCTGCCTGACAGAACAGAAGGACAGTACGGGGCCACATCATCCCGTACTGGGACACCACAGCTACATAACAGAACACAAAAAGTAAACACTTGTTTATGCCAAAGGTCTTGTGTTATCTGTATTGCTCATCAATACTATCAGTTCAATAAATCTACAAATACTGATCTGCTATGATAAAGCGGCAGGTCACATTTTCCACTCACATTTCATTTGATAATTGAGTTTTATGATGTTATATTTGGAAGGAGCGGCCCGCTTCCATGTAAACAATGCTCTACAATTCCACAAGGAAACACAACTTTCCAATGTACTTTGGTGTTTCAGTTCCTCATTATCTTCCAAATGTTTGCTTTCTGTCAGTCTTCTGACAGTCTTGCCCACATATTGTCAGTTTGTTACAATATATCAGTCAACTTAAAGGGACTATCTCAAGAATAAATGTTATCCTCTATCCAATAACTAGTTGATCGGTGAAGGTCTGACCGATGGGACAAAATCATCATGAGAAAGGAGGTCAATTACCTCCCATCACCTCCACCCCCACCCACCACAGGCCCACACACAGACCTCAGCTGAAGAGTACCCCACACTGACCTCAGCTTCCACCACAGGCCCACACACTGACCTCAGGCCCAGAGCCCCCCATACTGACCTCTGCTCCCACCACAGACTAACATGTGGTGACACGGGGATGCAAGGAATTCCTAATCACTTTGTGACGCCAGGGCACCGTTAGCCGATACACGGTCCGAGGTGGAGACAGCTTCTCCTGGGCCGGACATGGGGACGTAATAAACACACCAACATCGGGTTATGGCTAACTGTTTTACTGAGCAGGTGCAGATGGTATTACACACAGTCTGGAGCAGAAAAGAAGGAATGCAGTGTAACCCTTTGGAAGCCCTGTTGCCTTTCTGGGACTTATGGTGCTTTTCACTCACTTGATTAATACTGACTTGAGATTAGAGATTGTAGATTTCCATGCAGAATAGGGTTCTGACAAGGTCCAATCACTATCACCGCCAAGGCTTGACTTTCCGCTGTACGAGGGATCACGTGCAGAATGACGGGGCTGATGTTAGAAGATATTTTCTTAGGCTTCCCTCAGGATTTCTGAACACACACAACTTCACCTCCTTTCCACACTGTTGCTCGGCTTGAGCTCACACTAAGAACTGGGGCAACTCCTCCCCCCTACACTATATAGTGTCCAATTTAGGGGTTCCTATTGGGCAGGCAGGGTCACCTGGTTTACGCTGCTCCTCTCGCTTTAAAGGTACAACACATACAACATATTATACAGTGCATAGAGGAAATATGTTAAGGTGCATTAACATATTAATCATAACAGACATCTTTACAATGGACCCAGCACATGTGCAGCAGGCATGCCTGAGGAAATCCACAGCCCACAGGACAGCCTTTTGTGCTGGGATACCACACACACACTTACTTTAGACCCCCACACAGAGCCCACACTGACCTCAGCCTTCCCTCCAGAGCTAGGATTGCATGACGCCATGACCTGACCTTAGCCCTGGCCCTAACACTGACCACACAGCTCCCACACAACACTGCCACTCTCATACCACTCTGACACCGACAGCCATGACTTGTCTTCATCAGCACTTTTTCTTAGCAATTTTCGTTCCGTTTCATTAATGAAAATGAAGACAAGTACCTCACAATAATTATGATGAAAATATTCTGTCAACGAAAGTAACACTGCAACATAGGCATACAATGACATACATCACTACGGTGTTAAAGTTGGGAAATCCACCCAACTTATATGTCCAATGTAAAGCAAAAAAGAAGTGTGAACAGTGCTTTATTACAAAGCATTACAGCCATGACCACAGATATTTATAACCATGGTTCTGTTTATCCATTCTTATACCTCACCATTAAATATAATCTGGGGTACTCCGGTGGAAAACAAATTATTATTTTTTTTTTTAAATCAACCGGTGACAGAAAGTTAAACAGATTTGTAAATTAGAATAAATGAAGAAACACGTAGGTGCACTCACCGCTCGGCGGATATAGCTGCGTGGCGAGGTCCGGTTCACGGGGATCTGGGTCTCATCATGGGCGCAGGCAGTGTGGCATTCGGAGGCCTCCGAGCGCCACACTTCCTGCGCCGATGCGGAGGCCAAGCTCCCCGTGAACCGGACCCCGCCACGCAGCTATCTCCACCGAGCAGTGAGTGCACCTACGTGTTTCTTCATTTATTCTTGTTGATACTTCATGCAGTTAGGTACCGTGCTCAAGCTGCATTCCAGCCAGGAGAAGTCTGCTCTCCCTTTTCTTGTCTCATTATTATTTAGATTTGTAAATCACTTGTATAAAAAAATCTTTATCCTTCCAGTACGTATTAGCAGCTGTATGCTACAGAGGAAATTCTTTGCTTTTTGACTTTCTTTTTTGTCTTCTCCACAGTGCTCTCTGCTGACACCTCTGTCCGTGTCAGGAACTGTCCAGAGTACCATAGGTATGCCATGGGGTTTTTCTCCTGCTCTGGACAGTTCCTGATACGGGCATCAGGTGTCAGCAGAGAGCACTGTGGACAAGATAAAAAAGAAATTAAAGAAGAAAAGAATTTCCTCTGTAGCATACAGCTGCTAAAAAGTACTGGAAGGATACACATTTTTTTTTTTACATTCAAAAAAGGATTTTATTGAAAACAACAGAGAAAACAATCAAACAGATAAAGGTCCAGGAGCCTTGGGAGGCCCTAATAGGACAAAAACATGAGCACCAAATCCGAACATCGGATAACACAACATATGGTACGGAAAATATGGTAAGGGCAATGAAAGCAGTAGGAAGAGCGACACAAACTGACCATAGGGATCATAAACAAGCCTATGATAGCAAGGAAGAACCAACTATACGGCAGTCACAGAGAGGGTCGCCCTAGTATATCAAAAGGTATTAAGTGAAATTGACACATTGCAAAGACAGACAGAAACCCAAAAAGAAAGAGAAAAAAAAAGAAAAAGAAAAAGGGGGAGCACAACAAAGAAGAGGAAAAGGAGAGCAGAAAGAGAAAAAGGAATGGAGAAACTACAGGAAGAAGACATGGGGAGAGAGGGACACCGGCTGGCGGGGAGCCAGGAGAGCAAGGAGGGAAAACTGCGGGGGACTAAGACAGTCATACTGACCCGCAGGGATCACGACAGGGAACGGTATCTATCAGAGGAGCAGAATTGCGACCAGGGGCGCCAAGTAGTCTCCGTGCGGACTGCGTCCGCCGGGAGGACAGACATGAGCGCTTCCATGCGCCATACATGTGCGACCTCCGCAAACCATTCCTGCAAGGAAGGAGGGTCTGCAGACTTCCAACTCCGAGGAATGACCGTTTTTGCCGCCTGAAGCAAGTGTCTTGCCAAGGACCGTTTATAACAAGCTTGCGCCATGGGAAACATGAAAAGCATAACCGCTTCAGGAGTAGAAGGGACACGAACTCCAGACACCTCCTGGATGACTTGCCAAACCGAACGCCAAAAAGAAGCAAGCACGGGGCAAGCCCACCATATCTGAGCCACCGTACCTACGGCAGTTCCGCACCACCAACAAGCCTCCGGAACGGAAGAATACCAGCGGTGAAGAGTCACCGGCACCCGATACCAGCGAGACATGATTTTGTAGCAGGTTTCCTGGGCTTTGGTAGCAATTGTAGACTTGTGAGTGAGGTAGAAACATCTCTCCCAGTCTTCTGGGGGAAACGTTTTCCCCAACTCATTTTCCCATGCGCGACAATATGCCGGGAGGGATAGGGACCTAGGGGACAGCAGCAAGTCATACAAAATTGAGATGGCGCGTCGAGGGCACGAGGAGGCAAGGCATAGGCGCTCAAACGGTGAGAGGGCGCGGTGCAACTCCAAAGACGTCGGGAGAGAGGAGTAAAAGTGGCGCAACTGAAGGTAGGCAAAGGGGGCACGTCGAGAGGACGGCCTCTCCATTATCAGGGCGTCCAAGGATTCAAGCTGGTGCCCAGCTAGGACATGATGAAAACGCAAGGTGTGAGATCTACAGGCAGCAAGAAAGGGACCCTCCGAGGAGGCCCCAGGCAGGAAATCCGGGTGGTTGGTCACTGGGAGAAGGGGACCCTGGCGGTCAATTAAACAACCACCCGCTCCAGCAGAGTGTAAGGAGGCGAGAGTATGACGAGTGGAGTAAGAGGTAGGATAAGAGGAGTGAGTCGGGGACCAGGTCCAGGGCAGGGTGGCCAGGGCTTTAGGACAAATGTCTTGGGCCAAACGTACCCACAGTTTAGAGCCAAGGTTGTGTGACCAGTCAAGAACATGAGCATGCATACACGCCAAATAATATAAGCGGCAATCAGGTAGACCCGCTCCTCCAGACAATTTTGGCCTAGAAAGGAGGAGGCGATTCAGTCAGGGGGGGGGGGGGTGTCGATGACCAGACAAACCCAAAGCAACGCTGTACGAGGCGCCAGAAGGATGAAGGGAGGAGGATGGGGATGGTCTGTAGGAGATATAGGAGGCGGGGAAGAAGGGTCATTTTCAGGATACTCATCCGACCAAACCAAGACCAAAACCCGACCAAAACCCGTCTATCCTAGGAGGCCAAGTCCTTACGAAACTGTGCTAGCAAGGGAGAAAAATTAGGGAGAACAGTTGAGAGAGGTCGGAGGGCATCTTGGTGCCTAGGTAGGTGATGCCCTGAGGAGGCCAAGTAAAGGGGAAGGTTGAACGTAGGGAATCTACTGTACGTCCCGACAAGGAGACCCCCAGTGCCTCGGATTTAGAATAATTAATCTTGAAATTGGACCAAGCGCCAAAGTCCTGAATGCGGGCCATGAGATTGGGCAGCGATACCACAGGGTCCGTAAGGTAGACTAAGAGATCATCAGCATAAGCAGAGCATTTGTATTCAGTGTCACCAACAGTGACCCCTCCCGGATATTGGGATCTGCTCTCAATCCGGCCAAAAGATGCTCCATCACCAGGACGTACAGCAGAGGGGAAAGGGGGCACCCCTGACGGGTACCATTACGAATAGGGAAGGGGCCTGACAGGGAGCCATTAATTTTTAAGTGGGCAGATGGAGAGTCATAAAGGGCCAGGACCTTAGCTACAAAGTCGGGGCCCAGGCCAGCGTATTGTAAGGTTTGTGCCAGGGAGGGCCAGGAGATTTGATCAAACGCCTTCTCGGCATCAAGAGAAAGCACCATCAAGGGCAACTTAGCAGTGTCAGCATAATGAAGAAGATCAATAGTCTTAATGGTGTTATCTCTGGCTTCCCTCCCGGGCACAAAACCCACTTGATCAAGATGTATCAGAGAAGGAAGGATGGAATTAAGGCGAACTGCTAGTAATTTAGAATAGATTTTAAGGTCCACGTTTAAAAGGGAAATAGGGCGATAGCTCCCACACAATTGGTGATCCTTTTCCGGTTTGGGCAGGACCACTATATGGGCTAGCATGGAGGGGGCTGGGATGGGAGTGGAGGGAGAGATAGAATTGTAGGCTCGGAGCATGAGCGGGGACAGGGAGTCCAGGAGGTTTTTGTCAAATTTGGCCGTATACCCATCAGGGCCCGGGCTCTTCCCACTCGGTAGGTCTTTAATGACTACTGCCAATTCCTCCTCAGAGAAGGGAGCCTCCAGCTTCTCTAAGGCATCCGGAGGGACTGAAGGGAAGGGTGAGGGTGGGGGCGAGGAAGGGGAGGAAGGATAAGGTAGATTGTAGAGAGCAGAGAAAAATGCATGGATAGTGGAGACAATATCCGGGGTGGAATGGACTATGGAGCCCGCGTGATGAGCGAATACAGGGGATATGGGTTTGGCCCAGACGGGCGCGCAGCGCCCTGGCCAGCATGCGTCCACTCTTGTTCCCATACTCGTAGAACCTACTGTGGCCCATTTGGAGCCAGCAACCCCAAGATTCTTCTATCAAGTGCTTAACCTCAAGCCTAGCAAGCTGCAAATCACGAAGAACAGAGGGAGAGGGAGCGTTTGTGGGACAACTCCAGAGAGGAGACTCGGTGTAAAGCATCGCAGAGAGATGGGAACCATGCTTGATGGGAATCCCCCGAAGAACACACTTGAGGGCTTCCCATTGAAAGTAAGGGGCCGTGGGGTCAGACTGGTGATCAGCTAGAAAGGAGGACGCAGTCGCGGTCAGAACCGTTAGACATAACGGGTCCAAGAGCAGGGATTCATTCAGTCTCCACGACCAGGCAGAGCGAATCTGCGATGGAAGATGGAGAGTGCAAAATATTGGGGCGTGGTCGGACCATAAAATATTGCCAATGGACATGGACACGACCCAAGGCAAGGCACTATGCGGGACCAGAATGTAGTCCAGACGACTGTACGACCCATGTGGGGGAGAGAAAAAGCTATAATCTTTGTCCGAGGGGTGCTGGATTTGCCAGGCATCAGGCAGCTGCAGGAGAGCGAGGGCCCTCTTCACACGTTTAATAGCAGCATAAGATATACTGGAACGACCCGTGGAATTATCCAGGGTAGGATCCAGAGTTAAATTGAAATCCCCACACAGGACCACAGTCCCCGAGACCACGGGCAAGACAGAGTCGACCAAAAAGTCCACCTGTCCTTGATTGGGAGCATAAGCATTAATTACAGTGAGTGTGGAACCCCCCAGGGAAAGGGATAAAACTATATGACGGGCTCGCGGGTCCAGAGAAACATTGAGAACCTGGTGCACAAGGGATTTATGGATTGCGATAGTAACCCCCTTGGCTCGCGAATCAGGATTATTGGCGCAAAACCATATCGGGTAGTGTCTATTCTTAAGGGCAGGGGTATGACCAACCTTGAAGTGGGTTTCCTGAAAGCAAGCGATGTGGACTTTACGCCTGTGGATATGGTGCAGGATCTGCGTCCTCTTTGCAGGGGAGTTAAGTCCTTTCACATTGAAGGAGGCTATGTTAAGCCCCGCCATAGGAGGATGATGCAAGCAGTGTACACCAGCCGGGTGCCCAAGAAAGAGGGTGGGGAGGAGAAAAGGGGAGAGAGAACCACAAAAAGTAGAAAAAAGAAGGAGAGACAGAGGGGAAGAGACCAGTAGGAAAGAAGAAAAAAAGATCACAAAAAAATGTGAAAAGAGAAGAGAAAACACAGAGAAGGCAGCAGATACACCGCTGCAGCTCAGACTAACCCAGAAGTGGTTACAGACCAAGGAGACAGACACCGGGCAAAGAACCCGACGGAGTCTCCACCCTAAGGGGGGGAAGTGAAAAGCAAGATAGCAGAGGGGGGTCCAGGAGCTGCACCCCACAAGAAGCTAAAGAATCAGGCATGATGAAGAGGAGACCATACAGCAGAGACGATGAGAGCGAAAGGAAGAAATAGAACGTAAAACAGGGCAGAAGGCAAGGGAAACACTCGATAAAACAGCAGGAGGCAGGGAAAATCTGCAAAACAAAAATTGAGAACAGCAAATATCATTAGAGCATTACAATAATCAGGTAGCAGAGGACGGCCCGGCACGGGAGGAAGAGGGGACAGATTCCCAGCGTGTAATCAACCTCTTGTGGCAGGAACCCCTCGGTGGAAGTCCAGAACGGGCCTGTTTAGGGGACTTCTGGGGAGACTGGTGAAGAGGCCGCTTGGGAGCAAGGGGGGCAAGCATGGGCCAGTCAGGCAAGATGACCGTAGGCAAATCCAAGTCCCGTAAAAGTTCTGGAAGATCATCTGGAGAGTGAAGTGTAAAATTCTTGCCATCCTTCCGCACCATGAGGGCAAACGGGAAACCCCAGCGGTATACGAGGCCCTTTTCTCTAAGCACGTCCAACAACAGCCAGAGGGCTGCTTGCTGAGCCAAAGTATGGCGGGACAGGTCAGGATAAAGTTGCACCTCAGCATCCTTGAAGAAGATCCGTCGGCGAGAGCGGGCAGCACGGAGAATGTTCTCTTTAATGGCATAGAAATGGACCCGGCATATGACATCCCGGGGGCGGCGGTCATCAGGATGAGGAGGACGAAGGGCTCTGTGGGCCCGATCCAATTCTATATGGGCATCTGCGGGGCGCTCCAGCAGGTCGTTGAAGATTGACAGCAGGGTGGGATACAGATCGTCGGGGCCCACTGCTTCAGGGAGGCCGCGAAGGTGGATATTGTTGCGCCTATTAAGGTTCTCCACATCGTCCAAGTGTTGTAAGACGAACAGCTAGTCACTGTGTTTCTGCATCATTTCCTGGAGAGCATGGAGAGAGGTAGCAGAGGAATCTTGAGCAGAGACAACCGCGTCCACTCTAGTTGACAGTGTAGACACCTCAGCATGGAGTTGAGCAAATTCCTGCTTGCATTCAGCCACCATTTGTTTAGCCATGGATGAGAAGTCCTCCCTGGTAGGTAATGAAGTCAGCAAGGAACATAAGTCCACAAGAGTGATGGGACGGTCCAACTCTCTAGCCGAAGAGGAGGCAGCACAGGGTTGTTCCAACTGGAAGGAAGGCGATGGCAGGGAGGCAGGTGGAGAGGGGTGAAACACAGGCTCTCAGGCTCAGTGGGGGGTCCAGCAGCACATGAGGGTCCAACTCAGGACGTCCCCCAGCCAGAGGTGTGGGGGGACGGTGGCCAGTGGGGCCCCAGGAGGTGCCAGAGGACCACTGCGGTGAGGGGGGCACCAGGACCAATGGTGCCGCAGGAGTGGGCGAGGGCACCGCATAAAAAGCCATCACAGGAGAGGGGCAAGGAGCATGAGCAGGGGGCCACTCAGAGGGTGTGAGCTGGTGGCATTGCAGAAGCCCCTCAGGGAAGGCTGCAGGGGATCCAGGAGCTGAGGGACAGGGTGGCTGGTTGCACCAGCGATGAGCCCCCTGTGATTCAGAGGCAGGGACCAGAGGAGAAGCAGGGCCGGCAGGAGCAGTGGGCACCGGAGGCTGCAGAGGGGAAGAGGCACAATGTGCTACTGACAGGGAGCTCACCTCTGGAGTGCAGCATCCCCGTGGAGCTTCTGCAGCAGTGCGATCCTGTACAGGCAGTAGAGAAGGAGCGATCCCGGCACCTTCCGCTCTCGGCCCTTCAGAGGAGTCGGCAGGAGCCTGCAGGACAGCGGGGCCCGTGACAGGCAGCAGGATGGGAGGCAGCACCCCATAAATAGAGTGCAAGGTCTCCTCAAATACAGGGGTGCAGGACCGGAGCTTCTCCAACACATGTTCTCACACTAGCATAGCAGGCCACACCCCCCAGGATACATATTTTTTAATAGAAGTGATTTACAAATCTGTTTAAGTTTCTGGTACCAGTTGATTTAAAAAAAAAAGTTTTCCACCGGAGTACCCCTTTAAGTAGTTAATGGAGTTGTCCCTGGAGACTACTTGTGGGACGCAAACCTCTAAAGCAGTGTTTCCCAACCAGGGTACCTCCAGCTGTTGCAAAACTACAACTCCCAGCATGCACGGACAGCTGGAGGCACTCTGGTTGGGAAACACAGCTCTAAAGCCTTGCACCAGTTTAGCCCTGGCCAAATTAAATAGCGGGCCCGCGCTCCAGTCCCACTACCCGTTAAAAAGATTGAAAGATGCCCAATGCCAAATGTAAAAAGACGTCACGTGAGCCCTTATCATGCTTATTAGTTTTCTGTGTATAGTGGGTAGGTGGAGGGCCATGTGACTTCAGGTCTTCCTTTTCTTCTTTCCTTCTACACTTAGGCACCTAACATTAAAGCAACAAAGGGATTAAATATCAGTAGGAATAAAAAAAAAGCGGCCGAACCCTTTGCACAATTGTCATGCAATAAAACGGTAAATGTACACCGCCTGTGAGGTCACGGATGCGGAACAATTTGTTACATGTTTTATCTGTGAATCATCTCCAGGTTATGCAGATAATAGATTCTGTATCAGATAAGATCCTCATATCTTGATGTTATCATTCCCGTCACTCCAGTCATTTATATAACTCTATGAACCTACACGACATGAGCTGATCTGAACTACACCAATACCCCAATACTTAAAGGGGTTATCCAGGAAAAAACTTTTTTTATATATATCAACTGGCTCCAGAAAGTTAAACAGATTTGTAAATTACTTCTATTAAAAAAATCTTAATCCTTTCAGTACTTATGAGCTGCTGAAGTTGAGTTGTTCTTTTCTGTCTAAGTGCTCTCTGATGACACGTGTCTCGGGAACCGCCCAGTTTAGAAGCAAATCCCCATAGCAAACCTCTTCTACTGCAGTTCCCGAGACAAGCAGAGATGTCAGCAGAGAGCACTCTTGCCAGACAGAAAACAACAACTCAACTTCAGCAGCTGATAATTATTGAAAGGATTAAGATTTTTTAATAGAAGTAATTTACAAATCTGTTTAACTTTCTGGAGCCAGTTGATATTAAAAAAAAAAAAAAAGTTTTTTCCTGGAATACCCCTTTAAAGGAGTTGTCTACTATGGTCCCTCCATGATGAGCTGATTGTAGGGGTATCTGCCGCTAGGCCTCCCCTTGATCGGCTGATGTTGATGGGAGAGACTACTATTAGGCTTAGTTCACATGTTGTAATTTCCATGGGCGATTCCGCATTGGATACTCAACAGTAACAGAGTGCCTTGATTTCAATAGGATTCTGCTGTACTGTTCACATGGCCAAATGTTTCTGGCGCGGAAATTCAGATTCCGGTGTCTGCAGAAAGGATAGAAATGCCTATTCTTTCTGCAGAGTCCGCATGGAAATGCATTTCCGTGGGGTCCTAGTGCCGGCATTTTCTGACGGTGCTCCGCTGTCAGTGGAAATTTTCCGTGCGGACATTCCACCATGTGAACATAGCCTAAGTATTAAGTGTGGTGAGCTGGGGTGTTGCTATAGTGTAGCAGGGTCTGGTGGTATTAACCCTGGGGGGCAAGGTGTTGTTAACCACTTAAAGTTTGTGACGCCAGGATGTAGTTATTCCGGTATGGTAACCGCCGTCAACCAACCCAAAACGGTTTTCAATAAAGGAATGTTCACAGCAGGAATTATGCAAGAACTGGAACTTTTACTTGTAATTCTTAAGAAACAGTCTTTACAGTTATGCAGTCCTCTGGAGGCAACTGGGACACAGGATACCTCGCAGTCTTGCTGGGAATTGTAGTATTGAGAATATCTATGCAGACCACTGTGCTACTAATATTATTCTTGAGTTGAGTAGTAGTCACTAGAATTGTAGATAGAGCTTAATAACTCACGTTTTGAAGTGGCTGCAGGATCTTTAGGCTTTGGCCTAGCGGAGATTAATTTAGATAGTACAGGTATTGTGCTTGGCTGAAATCCAGGAGATAAGAGAAGAGAGTTTAGAGACTACAGCCCCTTATATACTAAGAGGCTAGACTAAAGCCCATTGGTTGCAAAGCCTGTGGATCCTGTACCCAAGGAACTCTGAGTATGTCACATGACTAACACTTCTGTACACATTTGTGCAAACTTTATACATATTGACAATGCATACACAATATACACAATGCATTTATATGAGACAATAGAAGGTGAGCAAATGGGTGAACCCTGCAGGACTGCAGGGACTCTTCCTTAGGGGACTTAGGGAGGGTACAGGACCATGTCCTGTACCGGGACACCACATAAGCAATGCTTACTGCAGTCACACAGAAGCATGGGGTCCACCAGAGACTAATATATGGGAGTCCCTGACAGTAGACCCTTCTTATCTACTTCTATACGTGCAATTTTTGAGTACTTATGCTACGGTAGGGACACATATGTTTTTCCATTTTCATCATAAGGGAGAGGTACAAATATTTGAATCTTTTCACAAACAAAATATTCATGTAATTCCCCATAGTCATGTAATGGTCATATTCTAGCAAGAAGAAGCTCCTAGAAGAATCTAGGCCTGGTCCTGATGGAGTGGGGGCTGCAGATTTCTAGTCAATCTCTATAAAATGGGAATTTTGGTAAATCACGAGGACTCTCAATAGTTCCCATAACTCCCATGTAGGACCCGCTAGGACCTGATGGCTTACCACAGTCACAGAGGCCGTAGTGAATCTTACCAATGCATTTTCTAGGCCCCAGGCATGAAACTGTAGACAGTAGAGGCCTTCAGCATAGAAGTGGGAGAAGTCGGCACAGACTGCAGCTGTGCCGAGGTGAGTATGTTTTTTGCTTTGTTTTTGAATTGTCAGAGACAAACTACCTACAGACCGGGAGCAAGCTACCTACAGGGAGCCCTACATACAGGAGGAACAGCTACCTACATGGGGTTACCTACCTACAGGGGGGCAAGCTACCCACAAGGGGGTCTTCGTTATAGGACTAGGCTAGGGCACTTAAAGGGGTTATCCAGGAAAAAAAATGTATATATCAACTGGCTCCAGAAAGTTAAACAGATTTGTAAGTTACTTCTATTAAAAAAATCTTAATCCTTTCAGTACTTTTTAGCTGCTGAAGTTGAGTTGTTCTTTTTTGTCTAAGTGCTCTCTGATGACACGTCTCAGGAACTGTCCAGAGTAGAAGCAGATCCCCATAGCAAACCTCTTCTACTCTGTGCAGTTCCCAAGACAAGCAGAGATGTCAACAGAGAGCACTGTTGCCAGACTGAAAAGAACAAGTAAACTTCAGCAGCTGATAATTATTGAAAGGATTAAGATTTTTTAATAGAAGTAATTTACAAATCTGTTTAACTTTCTGGAGCCAGTTGATATATATATAAAAAAGTTTTTTCCTGGAATACCTCTTTAATGATAATGCAAATGATTTTCTGGACCTGTGCTTGAGGAAATTTTCTCTAATTGTCCCTTTAAAAAATGTAATGGAACATCCCTGGTATTTACTATACAACAGTGTGATGTGATGTCCCCTTGTGGCCCAAAGCAGTAATGCAGCTTCTTATGAATACATATACTACGGAGAAACCTCAACCAGTCAGGCACAAAGAAGTTTTGAATCATAGCACATAGTGGTCAGGACAACTACGCCTGGAAGGGTTTGGTGGTAGCTGGTAAAGAGTACAAAGTCCATTCAGAGTTGGTTCATTGTGCAGCATGTGATTGTGATTCATTATAATATTATGTGTGGGCTGTGCCATCTCCATGTGTTACCCAGTGGACATCAGGAAGCTGAGGATCTGCACCAGGGTGTTTTATTACAGTCTAAATCGTAATAGTGCTGTAAACTTTGATTTATGTCCCAATATACACATATAAAAGAACACAAAAAATGTATTAAACAAAAGAGTGACGTAAAAGGGAGGCCTCTCCCAACCATTCATTCATTGTACATGGCCCCATGCAGCTGCTCCTCTGTATGGCTCTACAGAGGAAGGGGCTGACCATTACAAATTATATCCTATACAATGATAAAAATAAAGAACAATTGACCTGTTTATATATAACATTTTTATATTATAGGGAATGGGGACCCCTGCAACCTCGGTGCAGCCCCCGGCATGCCCCCTCCCATAGACATGAATGGAGGTGCGTGGCGTGACATCACTAGTTGGCGTGGTCGTGACGTCACATCCCCGTCTCGGAGGCAGCGGGACCCCTGCGATCATACATCTTATCCCCTATCCTTTGGATAGGGGATAAGATGTATAAAGCCGGAATACCCTTTTAATGTCAAGGGCTTTTCTAAGACTGTGATATGGATGATATATCCTAAATTACTGTACCTGGCTAATCCATACACAGTAATTTAGGATAAACCATTCAGGTGATTATCAGGAATGCATGGAGCCAGAATCCAATTAGAATCTTAACACTACCATTTTTTTTTACACCATTCACTGCACACAATAAACAAGGGCATACATACCATTGTGGCAGACCATTTGGCTGATATGGGGCGAGTGGAGAGAGGTAGCCCATGCTGGTTTGTTCCATTCCTTTTCCTATTGGTAGGACTTCTCTCTCTAGGGAACTGCATTGTCATCAAATTAATGGACGGGTTATTGACCTATGGGTCCTGGAAAGTAAGGGAAAATAAACATCAAATTGCAAACTACAAACTGCAATTTGGGATCCCGGACGAGCCCCCAAAACTATTGTGGTGATATTTTTTAAATTGCAAACTACAAACTGCAGTGCTCTCTGCTGACACCTCTGTCTGTCTCAGGAACTGTCCAGAGCTGGAGAGGTTTGCTATGGAAATTTGCTCCTACTCTGGACAGTTCCTGAAACAGACAGAGGTATCAGCAGAGAGCACTGTGGTCAGACAGAAAAGAACAACTCAACTTCAGCAGCTGATAAGTACAGGAAGAATTAAGATTTTTTATAGAAGTAATTTACAAATCTGTTTAACTTTCTGGAGCCAGTTGATATGAAAATAAAAAAAGTTTTTTTTTTTTTTTACTGGAATACCCTATTAAGCATGAACATAGTCTGTTCTTCCAATCCAACCCTGTGCAGCATTTTTTAGTTTGGCCCCCAGGCAGAAGTTATATATATTATCTGGGTAGCAAACACACTGTGCATCTATCGGACCCCCACTTTCAGAGTAGCAACATAATCCGCTTTCGGAATTTTTGCTAAGGAAAACCTGTACATGTGAACGTCCCCAAATTCACATACACAGTCAGCTCTCCTATATGCGGCTGTAATAAGAAGGGTTTGTTTGTAGTCTATAGAGGAGCTGTATACATAACACAACAGTCTATTCAAGTCTACTCACAAAGATGCTTCATTTTTTATTTTAGATGCACCAGAGATGGAAAACACTTATTGCAAAACTCTACATAACCTATATGAATAAGTAAATGAAGAGTATGGCGATGACCACAGTAGGAGGACTGACAAACAAGGTCTACCTGCAGGCAATGAGACTTTTAAGGGGGAATTTAAGAAAATATTACATGTAAATTTCACCATCAGAGAATCAGGAAAACAATTTAAACTGGAAAAAAATGTCATTTTGAAGAAAGGGACATATTTCCCGCGGGAAGGGCTGGGAGGTGAGATGGCAGTGTCAGGGACTGCTGGGTAATTCATACTGTCCGGTCCACTGCACACATTATACATACGTCCCATATATACAGTTTTCAGACTTATTATTAGACTATTGCTTGGAAAGTCAGGAAACAATGTCACCAGCCAAAAAATATGATGTAATTGTGTCCTCTCCCTGTGGACCAGAGGAAGTAATGCTCTGCAGCCAATGCAGATGAGATGCCAAGTGTGTGGTAAATTATATTGTGTACACAGTGCTGCCATCAGAAGCATCTGAGCCCCTTATAGATGAATGGTCACACCCATTCTGTTTGGCCCTATTGTGCATAAATCCTTATATGTATAATAATGACCATTCTCATTCCCATACACAGGGGTCAAAGTATCTTGTCATTTCTGTCACTAGAGTCACTAGAGAAAAAACGCCAGAAAAAAAAAAGGAATAACAGAAGGCTATTTGGGGTTTGTGCAGCAAGTAGGTGAGGAAGGACAGGTAAGGTGGTACTTTCATTGATATGGGCCCTTATGAATAATCTCTTCTATACTCCCCTGATAGTGGCCCTGTGTGTGTAATGCGTTCCTGCCCTATGTGTGTACATGATGAGCAGCACTATTTCTGGCTATTATATATATTATTTTTTTTGGGGGGGGGGGGGGGGATGTTGAGAACAGGAGAAATATGTATATGAGGCTCAAGTGCCCAGGAATCGCCTCAGCACACCAAGAGCCCTGGTAAGTCCAACCCATATCCTCTTTATCTAGTGGCTGTCAAACAGGGTGTAACACTCATGTTTCTGAAGACAGGTGGATCTGTGGATCCGCTGGACCTGTGTGGCAGATGACTCTGACCGTACCAGGGAGCGGAGTCTAAGGTGCCGCTGGTTTTCATCAGAGCCTGCCCGAAAGCAGGATGGGCTTGCAGCTGCAGGCGACACCCAGGTCGCTACCCCTGGCACGGCTCGACCACACAGGCAGCTGAGGAGATGCGAGGCACAGGAGGGATGAGGCAACTCGTAGTCTGGATAGCAGTAGGTCAGGGCAGGCGGCACAGTAGCGTAGTCAGGACGTAGCAAGAGTTCGGTAGGCAGGCGGCAGAGGAGCAAGGTCAAGTCACAAGAGCAGGAGATCTGGTACACGGCAAGGCAATACAATGGACTGCTTTTTCTAGGGCACAAGGCAATAAAGATCCGGCAGAGAACTGAGGAGGGTGGAGGAATTTATAAACAAGCCACAGGTGGTTACTCTAATGAGCATACTGGCCCTTTAAATCTTAAAGCTCCAGTGCGCGCACGCCCTAAGGGACAGGGACATGCGCACCGGAGCAGAGAGGTGGAGGCAGAGGCAGAATTGTAGTGGCACCCTACAGAAAGGAAAATGCTGGCAACTCCATATTGCAGGCATCATCTTGTCATCCACAACATGTCCTGAAAAACATTCCCTACGGGGAGTGGTACAGACTGAGACGGAATTGTACCGAGGACAGTACGTTTCCTAGAGAATCTGACTCACTCTTTGATAAGTAAAGTAATAAAGGATATGCACCAAATGTATTGAATGATGCCAGAGAAAGAGCCAAAAAACTTGATAGGAAGGATCTTATTACACAATGTAGCACCAGAAATACAAAAAGAATCAAACAAACAACAGAAAATAAAAATCCCCCATTTTTGTCACTCAATACAGTAAACAATATCATAAGATAGGCAATATTATGAGAAAATATTTACCTGTATTACAACAGGATCCTATTATTGGCAACCTGTTTTGTGATAAATTTAAAATGGCTTCTAGAAAGGGACCGTCATTGGGGTCTATTCTTTCTCCCAGCATGTATAGTAACAGATCCAGAGATAGGCCATCTACTGGATCTACATGGTTATAACATGCTGGAAATTGGAAATGTGGACATAAAATTTGTACCACATGCAAGTTACAAAGCAATTTCAATCTTATGCTAATGGAAAGTGCTTTCAAATTCGGGACTATATGAATTGTAATTCCCAATATTTGATATATTTGGGCTCCTGCACAACATGCTACAAACAATATGTAGGTTGCACCTCAAATAGTCTGAAAGTTAGAATCCGTACACATATTTCAGATTCCAAAAATACAATGAATTTCAACCACAATATATCTGCCCTTTCTAAACATTCTAGGGACATTCATGTCGGTGACACTAGCACTCTACAAGTGCAAGGTATAGAGAAAATCCGTAGGCCTATCCGGGGAGGTGACATGAGGAGATTACTCCTAAACAGGGAATCATTTTGGATGTTTTTGTTAGAAAGTAGGGAACCAAGTGGTTTAAATTTAAGGCAAGATCTTATTCTAACATATTAGTTATAATTTATATTTTTACTTATATGAAGCCACAGTTTTTCTTTGTATTTAACAGGTTTGCATATTGTATGTTCTAATCCTTCCATCCATGTCTTATAACATTCAGAACCTATTCCAGTTGAGATCCATACCGCATTTTTTAGCTTTGTGTAATTAGCAACACCCATGTGATCTACCATCTATGTGTATAAATACAATGGTGTTGTTATAAGTTTTTATGCCATGATTAAGGGCACTACAGCCCGAAACGCGTAGGCTACTTGTTCTGTGTACCCTACTTTTATTGATGCCACAATAAAGAAAAGTTTTACCTGCCTTCCTGGTGCTGGACATTTCTTCATTTTGCTGATTACCTACGGATGGGAACGCCACCCACCAGTCCAAGCACGGGAACCAGAGGAGAGGGACGGAGCTGATACAACAGTCTTCCAGAGGCAGGAGAAACACCCGGAGAATGACGGACTGGGGCTTGCATGCGGGCGCATCCCGCGATGCGAGTCCCAGCCCCGTCGGCAGCAGAAGGTAAGGGGACCATGCGCTCACGGTCTTCTACTTTTACAGAGGAGGTCTTCTACTTTTATCCGCTTGCGCCTTCATGCGTGAAGAAGCTTGGGACAACGACTGTCGGTCTGTTGCCAGATGGTGGAGAAGTCACGGACCAGCTCATCAACAGCAGGCAAACCGGAGGAGACTGGGAGAGGAAAAGGAGGATGGAGATGGAGTCCGTAGACAAAAAAAAAAGGGAGACGACCTCGGGGACTCGGAATCCTTAAGATTATATGAGAATTCAGCCCAGGGGAGAAGGTCGACCCAATCATCTTGGCGAGCTGAAACAAAATGCTGAAGATAAGTCTCAAGGATTTGATTAACCCTCTCCACCTGACCATTGGACTGAGGGTGGTAGGCAGAGGAGAAGTCCAGATTGATGTCTAGACGGTTACAAAGGGCTCACCAGACCTTAGAAACAAACTGCACCCCCCGATCCGAAACTATATGCTGTGGAAGACCATGTAAACTAAAGACATGCGACAAGAAGTACTTCGCCAGCTGCGGAGCAGAAGGAAGACCTGGTAGAGGAATTAAATGAGCGGCAGGAATCAAACGGTGAGGAGGAATGATATGCCTAGGCGTGGAGTCCAAACCAATGACGTCAGAGGACCTGGAGAGAGCATCAGCCCTGATGTTCTTGTCTGCTGGATGGAAGTGAATGAAGAAGTTGAACCTGGAAAAGAACAGTGACCATCTTGCCTAGCAGGGGGTTCAAATGCTGAGCAGACTGAAGGTATAGAAGATTCTTATGATCGGAGTAGATGCTTACCGGATGAGAAGAACCTTCCACTAAATGTCGCCATTCCTCCAAAGCTAGCTTGATAGCAAGGAGTTCACGATCTCCAATGGAGTAATTCCTCTCAGCAGGAGAGAAAGTCTTGAAGAAGAACCCACAAGTTACACTCTTGCCCTTGGCGTTTTTCTGAGTGAGAACGGCACCCGCTCCAATAGTTGAGGCATCAACCTCCAAAGCAAAGGGCCTCTCTGGATCAGGTCTTGTAAGCACGGAAGCAGAGGCAAACGCAGACTTTAAACGGGAGAAGGCATCTTCAGCCTCTCGAGGCCAAGATTTAGGATTAGATGCCTTTTTAGTGAGAGCCACAATTGGATGAAAAATGTGGGATAAACTGACGATAATAGTTAGCGAATCCCAGAAAGCGTTGAATCGCACGTAGGCCCGAGGGATGAGGCCAATCCAATACTGCAGACAACTTATCTGGATCCATCTGCAGGCCCTGATGAGAGACAATGTAGCCAAGAAACGGAAGACTAGATTTCTCGAACAGACATTTCTCCAGTTTGGTGTAGAGATGATTCTTCCGTAGTCGCTGAGGAACCAGACGAACATGAGTACGATGCTCTTCTAAGTTGGAAGAGAAGATCAGGATGTCATCTAGGTATACGACAACACAGGTGTAGAGAAGATTACGGAAGATATCATTGACGAACTCCTGGAATATGGCTGGAGCATTGCAGAGACCAAATGGCATTACAAGATACTCAAAATGTCTGTCACGAGTATTGAAGGCCGTTTTCCATTCATCTCTCTTGCGGATACGAATGAGGTTATACACACCACGTAAGTCAAACTTGGAGAAGACCTTGGCACCACGTAGGCGGTCAAAAAGTTCTGAGGTAAGAGGTAGAGGGTAACGGTTCTTGACCGTGATTTTGTTAAGTCCCCTGTAGTGAGGCATCCTTCTTCCCTACAAAGAAGAAACCTGCTCCAGCAGGAGAAGAGGACTTACGGATAAAACCCTTTTGGAGATTCTCCTGGATATACTCAGCCATGGCTTTGGTCTCAGGAACTGAAAGAGGGAATATCCTCCCACGAGGAGGAGTGGTACCAGGCAGAAGATCAATAGGGCAGTCATAAGGACGATGTGGAGGCAGAGATTCAGCCTGTTTCTTGCAGAAGACGTCTGAGAAATCTTGGTACGGTGGCGGCAGGCCAGGAAAAGGTGAAAGACGAGAAACAACTTTAAGCAGAACAGGTTGGAGGCAAAAATTTTGACAGGATTGTCCCCAGCGAATTATTTCTCCAGTTCTCCAATCCAGTTGTGGGGAATGGCGTTGCAGCCAAGGAAAACCAAGAATAATCTCAGAAGTACAGTGTGGCAGAACATAGAATTCAATCTTTTCTTTATGCAATACTCCCACTTTCATGACAAGAGATTCAGTATGGGAGTGAACCTTACAGTCCAGATTTTGTCCATTAACAGAGGAGATGAACAAGGGCTTGGCAAGCCGAGTAAGGGGAATATGATACTTGTGGACTAAAGCAGCATCAATAAAGTCACCTGCTGATCCAGAATCCAAAAATGCTGTAGCGCTGAAGGAAGACTTGGCTGAAGCGAAGACTTGTACAGGAATAGTTAAGCGTGGAGAGGTAGTATTCACACCCAGGGACGCCTCTCCCAAGTACCCTAGGCACGGGCGAACTGTACAGTCCTTGAGAAAGTGCTCCGGGCTAGCACAGTACAAACACAAATTCTCATTGCGTCGTCGTGACCTCTCCTGTTGCGCAAGACGAGAATGATCTTCTTGTATAACCTCTTCGGCAAGAGGCGCAAGAGACAGAAGAGGTGGACGTTGGAACACAGGTGTCAGGTGGGCAGATTCACTCTCAAAGCGCAATTCCTCCTGTCTTTCGGCAAAACACACATCAAAGCGTGTGGCCAAGTGGATAAGTTCAGTCAAAGAAGATGGAGGATCTCGTGCGGCAAGGGCATCTTTAATCCTGCTTGACAGTCCTTTTATGAATGTGGCACACAAGGCCTCTTCATTCCAGGCAAGTTCAGAGGCTAGAATGAGGAATTGAACCGCGTAGTCACCAACAGTAGAATTCCCTTGACAGAGGTTCAGCAACGCTGTCTCAGCTGAAGAGGCATGTGTGGGTTCCTCAAAGACATTGCAAAATTCAGCCAAGAATGCCGACAAATTGGAGGATACTGGATCACCGCGATCCCAAAGGGGTGTAGCCCAAGCCAGGGCTTTTCCGGAAAGTAGACTAATGACAAAGGCCACCTTACTAAGTTCTGTCGGAAACACTTCAGACATGAGCTCCAAATGCATGGAGCACTGTAACAAACCCTCTGCACGACTTGGAATCCCCATAATATTTGGAAGACAAAGGCAGGTGCAGCTGGGAGCCAGGAGACACTGCAGGATCAGGAGGTGGTAGTGGGCCAGATTGTCGTACCTGCTGCTGTTGCAAGGCAAAAAGCTGTTGCATCATGGTTGCAAGTTGAGAAAATTGCTGCGCCTGTCGGGCCAACTGCTGTGACTGACGTATCACAATGGAGGAAAGTTCTGCAACTTCAGGCAGGGGTACCTCAGCGGGAACCATGGCCGGATCTTACTGTAACACTCACGTTTCTGAAGACAGGAACTCCGGTGTATGTGGATCCGCTGGACCTGTGTGGCAGATGACTCGGACTGTACCAGGGAGCGGAGTCTAAGAAGCTGCTGGTCTTCACCAGAGCCCGCCGCAAAGCAGGATGGGCTTGCAGCTGCAGGCGACACCCAGGTCGCTACCCCTGGCACGGCTCGACCACACAGGTGGCTAAGGAGATGCGAGGCACAGAAGGGATGAGGCAACTCGTAGTCTGGATAGCAGTAGGTCAGGGCAGGCGGCACAGTAGCATAGTCAGGACGTAGCAGGAGTTCGGCAGGCAGGCGGCAGAGGAGCAAGGTCAAGTCACAAGAACAGGAGATCTGGTACACGGCAAGCAGGAGATCTGGTTCACAGGTCGTTACACTAATGAGTGTACTGGCCCTTTAAATCTTAAAGCTCCGGTGCACGCACGCACGCCCTAAGGGACGGGGACACGCGCGCCGGAGCAGAGAGGTGGAGGCAGAGGCAGGAGAAACACCCGGAGAATGACGGACTGGGGCTCGCATGCGGGCGCGTCCCGCAATGCGAGTCCCAGCCCCGTCGGCAGCAGAAGGTAAGGGGACCATGCGCTCACGGCCAGCGTGTGAGGCCGGAGCGCATAGTGTAACACAGGGTAAGTGTATATGGGCAGGCTAGTGGGCGGTGATAAAAAAGACTTGGCTGGGCTTTCCTGGGATCTAGTCATGCCAGAGAACACCCAATGGGCATTTAAGCCTCATTTGCATATTAACACAAAGTTGAGAAGACTACTGAAATAAAAAAGGTATACCTGGCATCATGATGACTAGCTCTGTCCAGCCATGGGCTCATTTACACCCTATGTTTTCCTGCTGACAGATCTACTTTAATCACTGTATAATAAGGAAGGAGATTTATAATTTTTTTCAAACGTAGGGCTTTTATATGACATTTTATTTTTACTTACTTTTGCTTAGGTGCGACCTATTTATCAAATAGTCACATGACCTTGATAAATAAATCACATGTAAGCAAAACCCGGTGACACCCTGACTGGCCTGCCTGGCACTAAATATCTGCACTCCAACTATCCCGCAACAACCCATCCACCCTCCTCAGAAATTAAAAAATATTACAAACATACGATGCCGCACCATGAATATCCCTACTCTGGAGTTTTTTTTTGTTTGATTTTGAGCCCGCATTATGTGACGTTGGTGGGCGGAGTCTTGGAAGGAAGACAGCGCAGCACCAACAGGCACATAGACAATAGTGAAGCTACGGAAAAAAAAACGTCTCGGTACATTACCCACCCCAAAATGTGCATGAAGCTGTATTACTATGGATGTTTCTTTTTTTAAGGAAAAATTTTAGTGCCACATATGGGTTATTAATGTAGTCTGTAAAAATTATTACACTATTTTTTTGTGCCCTATTCTATTTTAACACAACATTAACTCCTTAACGACACAGGCGACACAGGACGTATATTTACGTCCTGCGCCGGCTCCTCCGATATAACACTGCGTGACCCTGGGTCATATCGGGTTGGTCTTGGCGGCCATCAATGGCTGGGACCCGCGGCTAATACCGGACATCACTGATGTGGTGCCCGGTATTAACCCTTCAGACACGGCGATCAAAGTTGACCGCCGCGTCTGAAGTGAAACTGAAAGCATCCCAGCAGCTCAGATGGGCTGTTTGGGCCCGCCGCAGTGAAATCCCTACTTGCCGCCTGTGTGTCCGATCGCCGAATGACTGCTCCGTGCCTGAGATCCAGCTAATGCATGGCAGTGAACAGAGTAGGAAATTAGAGTGTGCAATGTTATAGTCCCCTATTGCAAAACAAAAGTGTTCATAAATGTGATTTAACCCCTTCCCTAATAAAAGTCAGAATCACCCCCCTTTTCCCATACAAAAAAAAAAAACGATGTAAATAAAAATAAATATGAACATATGTGGTATCACTGCATGCGTAAATGTCTAATCTATTAAAATATATTGTTAATTAAACCGCATGGTAAATGGCCTACACGTAAAAAAAAATTCCAAAGTTCAAAATAGCGTATTTTTGGTCACTTTTTATACCATTAAAAATTAATAAAAAGTGATCAAAAAGTCCGATCTAAACAAAAATAGTACCAATAAAAACTTCAGATCACAGTGCAAAAAATTAGCCCTCATACCGCCCCATATTCAGAAAATCAAAAAAGTTATAGGGGTCAGAAGATGACATTTATAAACGTATAAATTTTCCTGCATGTAGTTATGATTTTTTCCAGAAGTACGACAAAATCAAACCTATATAAGTAGGATATCATTTTAACCGTATGGACCTACAGAATAATGATAAGGTGTCATTTTTACCTAAAAATGCACTGCATAGAAACGGAAGCCCCAAAAATTTTGTTTTTTCTTCAATTTTGGCACACAATTTTTTTTTCCGTTTCGCCGTGGATTTTTGGGTAAAATGACTAATGTCACAAGTAGAATTGGTGGCGCAAAAATGAGCCATAATATGTATTTTTTTGGTGGAAAATTGAAAGGGTTATGATTTTTAAAAGGTAAGGAGGAAAAAACGAAAATGCAAACACTGAAAAACACTGAGTCCTTAAAGGGTTAACTTTAAAATTTAGTGGGTACGCCAGCATACGTACGTGTCCTAAAATTAACAAGGTGTGCAGTGTGTATTTTTAACCTTAAAATTAATAGCGTTATTAGTTATATAATTATTTTTCTCTATAATTAACATTAATGTAGTAGCTTTGTTTCATGATGCAGGACAAGAACAGTTGTTAAAGGGTAACTCTCATTAAAACTAATTTTTGCTATTGCACTCCTTATGGTAAATGAAAAATATTTCTAATATACTTTGTTTAAAAAAAATGAAGTTTTCTATGTTTTATTTGTGCTTAAAAAAGCTCAAGAGCACATTTTCCCCCAACTCACACACAGACTTTGGACCAAAGTCCAAACACAGGAAGTGCCGCCTAGAGTGCTGAGGGGAAGGGGGGGGGTGTCCAGCCTCATCCAATCATAGCTCCTCTCACACATAACTGCCATATGCTACTGGTTGGACACCCCCCCCCCCTCAGCACTCCAGGCGGCACTTCCTGTGTTTGGACCTTTGTTGGTCCAAAGTCTGTGTATGAGATGGGGGAAAATGTGCTCTTGAGCTTTTTAAGCACAAATAAAACATAGAAAACTTCATTTTTTTTAAACAAAGTATATTAGAAATATTTTACATTTACCATAAGGAGTGCAATAGCAAAAATTTGTTTTAATGAGAGTTACCCTTTAACCCCTTCCCGACCTATGACATACCTGTACGTCATGGGTGGCAAGGTGTTCCCGACCCATGACATACAGGTACGTCATGAACATTACTGCCGCTACTCGCGGCACCCCGCAGCGCCCAGAAAGATGGTGGCTATCACTGATAGCCAGCCATCTTACCATGCGACCACGGGGGGTTTCATCCCCCCCCCCTCTGACTAGCTGATAGCAGCGTTTCGCTATGAAAATACTTAGCAGCGCGGTGTGTGAGTTCCGATCACGGGGATCGGGACACACACCGCTCTGCTAAGTGTCCCTGACCCGTCCCCCGACATCACTTACCCGTCCAAGCGGTGTCCCGTGCGGTCCCGGCGCGAGCGACGTCCTCCATGCGGTCCCGGCTGCGCTGCGTCCCGGAGGTGAGTTTCCGGCAGCAGTGCGGCATCTTCATTGGCAGCAGTGAGATCGCCGTAAAGCGATCTCACTGCTGCCTCTGAGAGTTTCAAAACTGCAACTCCCAGCATGCCCAGACAGCCTTTGGCTTTCTGGGCATGCTGGGAGTTGTAGTTTTGCAACATCTGGAGGTCCTCAGTTTGGAGACCACTTTATAATGGTCTCCAATCTGTGCTCTTCCAGATGTTGCAAAACTACAAATCTCAGCATGTTCAGTCTGTCCAGGCATGCTGGGAGTTGTAGTTCTCTAACATCTGGAAGAGCACAGATTGGAGACCATTATACAGTGGTCTCCAAACTGTGGACCTCCAGATGTTGCAAAACTACAACTCCCAGCATGCCCAGACTGCCCAAGCATGCTGGAAGTTGTAGTTCGGCAACATCTGATCCTTCAGATATTGCCGAACTACAACTTCCAGCATGCCTGGGCAGTCTGGGCATGCTGGGAGTTGTAGTTTTGCAACAACTGGAGGCACACTAGTTGGGAAACATTGTCCGTTTCCTACCTCAGTGCCTCCAGCTGTTGCAATTGTTGCAAAACTATAACTCCCAGCATGCACTGACAGACCATGCATGCTGGGAGTTGTAGTTTTGCAACAGCTGGAGGCACACTGGTTTGGAAACACTAAGTTTGATTGCAAAACACTTGAAAGTTTATTACTTAAAGGGGTAGTCCAGTGGTGAAAAACTTATCCCCTATCCTAAGGATAGGGGATAAGTTTGAGATCGCGGGGAGTCCGACCGCTGGGGCCCCCCGCGATCTCTCTGTACGGGGCCCCGGCTCTCCGGCCAGATAGCGGGTGTCGACCCCCGCACGAAGCGGCGGCTGACACGCCCCCTCAATACATCTCTATGGCAGAGCCGGAGATTGCCGAAGGCAGCGCTTCGCCTCTGCCATAGAGTTGTATTGAGGGGGCGTGTCGGCCGCCGTTTCGTGCGGAGGTCGACACGCCCCCTTCCCGCGGGCTGTCGGGGCTCCGTACAGGAGATCGCAGGGGGCCCCAGCGGTCGGACCCCCCCGCGATCTGCAACTTATCCCCTATCCTTAGGATAGGGGATAAGTTGTTCACCACTGGACTACTCCTTTAACTTAGTGTTTCCAAACCAGTGTTCCTCCAGCTGTTGCAAAACTACAACTCCCAGCATGCACGGACAGCCAAAGGGCATGCTCGGAGTTTGCAACAGCTGGATGTTTGCCCCCTCCCCCCAATGTGAATGTACAGGGTACACTCACATGGGCGGAGGTTTACAGTGAGTGCTGCAAGTTTGAGATGGCGCAAATTTTGCGCTGCAGCTCAAACTTCCAGCGGCAAACTTGCTGTGAACCTCTGCCCATGTGACTGTACCCTAAAAACACTACACTACACTAACACTAACCTAAAATAAAAAGTAAAAAACACTACATATACACATACCCCTACACAGCCCCCCTCCCCCCCAAAAAATGAAAAACGTCTGGTACGCTACTGTTTCCAAAACGGAGCCTCCAGCTGTTGCAAAATAATAACTCCCAGTATTGCCGGACAGCCATTGACTGTCCAGGCATGCTGGGAGTTTTGCAACAGCTGGAGGCACCCTGTTTGGGAATCCAAATCCAAATAGAATACCCCTATGTCCACCCCTATGCAAATCCCTAATTCAGGCCTCAAATGCGCATGGCGCTCTCTCACTTTGGAGCCCTGTCGTATTTCAGTGCAACAGTTTTGGGACACATATGGGGTATCGCCTTACAAATTTTGGGGGGCTTTTTCTTCTTTAACCCCTTATGAAAAGGTGAAGTTGGGGTCTACACCAGCATGTTAGTGTAAAAAAATTAATTTTTTACACTGACATAATGGTGTTGCCCTATACTTTTCATTTTCACAAGAGGTAAAAGGGAAAAAAGACCCTATAAATTTGTAATGCAATTTCTCCTGAGTACGGAGATACCCCATATGTGGACGCAAAGTGCTCTGGGGGCGCACAACAAGGCCCAGAAGGGAGAGTGCACCATGTACATTTGAGGCGATTTGCACAGGGGTGGCTGATTGTTACAGCAGTTCTGACAAACGCAAAACAATAAATATCCATATGTGACCCCATTTTGGAAACTACACCCCTCACGGAATGTAATGAGGGGTGCAATGAGCATTTACACCCCACTGGTGTATGACAGATTTTTGGAACAGTGGTCTGTGAAAATGAAAAATAAAATTTTTGATTTGCACAGTCCACTGTTTCAAATATCTGTCAAACGCCAGTGGGGTGTAAATGCTCACTGCACCCCTTATTAAATTCCATGAGGGGTATAGTTTCCAAAATGGGGTCACATGTGGGGGGGGGGTCCACTGTTCTGGCACCATGGGGGCTTCCTAAATGGGACATGCCCCCCAAAAACCCTTTCAGAAAAACTCACTCTCCAAAATCCCATTGTCGCTCCTTCCCTTCTGAGCCCTCTACAGCGCCCGCCGAACACTTTACATACGCATATGAGGTATTTCCTTACTCGAGAGAAATTGGGTTACAAATTTTAGGGTGATTTCTCTCCTTTTACCCCTTGTAAAAATTCAAAAATTGGGTCTACAAGAAAATGCGAGCGTAAAAAATGAAGATTTAGAATTTTCTCCTTCACTTTGCTGCTATTCCTGTGAAACACCTAAAGGGTTAAAACACTTACTGAATGTCATTTTGAATACTTTGGGGGGTGCAGTTTTTATAATGGGGTCATTTATGGGGTATTTCTAATATGAAGACCCTTAAAATCCACTTCCAACCTGAACTGGGCCCTGAAAAATTACGATTTTGAAAATCTTGAGAAAAATTGGAAAATTGCTGCAGAACTTTGAAGCCTCTGATGTCTTCCAAAAGTAAAAACTTGTCAATTTTTTTATGCAAACACAAAGTAGACATATTGTATATGTGAATCAATATGTAATTTATTTGGAATATCCATTTTCCTTTCAAGCAGAGACTTTCAAAGTTAGAAAAATGCTAAATTTTCAAAATATTCATGAAATTTTTAGATTTTTTACCAAGAAAGGATACAAATATCAGTGAAATTTTACCAATAACATAAAGTAGAATATGTCACGAAAAAACAATCTCGGAATCAGAATGATAAGTAAAAGCATCCCAGAGTTATTAATGTTTAAAGTGACAGTGGTCAGATTTTCAAAAAATGCCCAGGTCATGAAGGTGAAAATGGTTTGGGTCATGAAGGGGTTAAAGTGGTTGTTAATGTCCTTTTCTGCAGACGTATGCATTTTCTGCAAGCCAGGTTGGACCTGGAATACGTGCGACTTTTAAATGGAGATGCAACTTTTTTTCATCATAAATAGCGACTATCGCATTTGATAAATACATGACCACTGCAAAGTTTTAAAAAAATGTATAGAAAAGTCGCACGTGCTCAGGTACATGCGACTTTTTTACGCAAAAAAAATCTACTACAGAGCTTGATAAATCTCCTTCAAGATGTTTCTAAGATACTTTAGGCTTCAATCTCTGTACATTTTTAAGATCACTGCTTGCTGTTATTAAATCTAAACATTCTTGGATTTAGTCTCACATTTTCCACCTTCCCTGGGGTTAAGTGATAGATGTTGTTAATGGGAAAACAATTAGGAACTTAAAGGGGTACTCCGGAAAACTTTATTTTTTTTTTTTTATCAACTATTGCCAGAAAGTTAAACAGATTAGTAAATTACTTCTATTAAAAAATCTTAATCCTTCCAGTACTTATTAGCTGCTGAATGCTACAGAAGAAATTATTTTCTTTTTGGAACACAGAGCTCTATGGGGAATCATGAGCACAGTGCTCTCTGCTGACATCTCTGTCCATTTTAGGAACTGTCCAGAGTAGGAGAAAATCCCCATAGCAAACATATGCTGCTCTGGTCAGTTCCTAAAATGGACAGAAATGTCAGCAGAGAGCACTGTGGTCATGATGTCAGCAGAGAGCTCTGTGTTCCAAAAAGAAAAACAATTCTTCTGTAGCATTCAGCAGCTAATAAGTACTGGAAGGATTAAGATTTTTTTAATAGAAGTAATTTACAAATCTGTTTAACTTTCTGGCACCAGTTGATTTAAAAAAAAAAAAAATAGTTTTCCACCGGAGTACTTCTTTAAATCCCCTGTTGCTCCAACACTAACGCCATGCTTCAATGTCCCTCACTGGCCTTGCTGTGATAACATCACATCACGCATTCATCCTGTAATCAATCTCAGAAAACCCCTTTACATAGATTGTGATGACATCTATGGGCATAACAGGGAGTGCAGAGGGTGCAACAAGAGCTTAAAAGGGGTACTTTTTCAAATCAACCAGAAAGTTAAGCAGATTTGTAAATTACTTCTATTAAAAAGTATCTTAATCCTTCCAGCACTTAGCTGCTGTATGCTCCAGAGGAAGTTATTTTCTTTTTTCATTTCTTTTCTGTCTGACCACAGTGCTCTCTGCTGACACCTCTGTCCATGTCAGGAACTGTCCAGAGCAGGAGAGGTTTGCTATGGGGATTTGCTCCTACTCTGGACAGTTCCTTACATGGACAGTGGTGTCAGCAGAGAGCACTGTGGTCAGACAGAAAATAAATTAAAAAAGAAAATAACTTTCTCTGGATTATACAGCAGCTGATAAGTACTGGAAGGATTAAGATTTTTTAATAAAAGTAATTTACAAATTTGTTTAACTTTCTGGCACCTGTTGATTTAAAAAAATTGCTTTCCACGCTTGTACCCCCTTAAAGGGCCAATAAACTCTTTCCCCAGTACTATAAATAAAGCATTATAACTAAGGGCCTTGTTACATATTTTACACTGGGAAAAAGTGTAAAATTGAACTGATCAAAATGTACTGTGAAAGATTCAATACAATTTACATAGATCAGAGCGAAAAATCGTGGTCAACTACGATTTTCCACCTGACAAAAAATTATTAGGCAAAAAATGGACCAAAATGACTACATGTGTAGGACTGTTTTGGATGCGTTCCAAGTGACCACTCTAGGTTGATGTCCTGAGCCAAATTAGATAATGCGTGCACGGAGAAAAACCCATTGACACACGATTGAGTCAAAATGGTTCTTTCTGATTTATTGTATTGTGTACACACAAGATATATCCTTCAGTAGGGTGTAGCACATTGTGTAAGCATTCTAATTGGTTAGCAGACTACTTTATGTACACATTGCATCATATTTTCAAAAGGGGATGGTAACACAGGGCGTAGTACAGGATCCAACCGCCATCTTAGAAGAATGATCTTCATTTTGTATCTATTATCCATAACAGGATTAGTGGAAAAGCAACAATGGCGCTCCCGACCTCATATCCGTTCCTCATAACCCAACCTTATAGCCAGTCTTCATCCCCTGACCTCATATGACGTCGCCATAATCCCTCCTCATAACCTCACCTCATGTCCAGTCCTCATATAAGTAACATGTGACCAAGTTTCATCTAAATATTTCCACCATTTGGAAATTATGATGGAACATACATATATACCAGTGGTCTTCAAACTGTGGCCCTCCAGATGTTGCAAAACCACAATTCCCAGCATGCCCGGACAGCCGTTGGCTGTCCGGGCATGCTGGGAGTTGTAGTTTTGCAACATCTGGAGGGCCACAGATTGAAGACCGCTGATATATACAAACACACATAAGTAGATGTATACATGCAAACATACACAAGAACTGTATACAAATACATAGTATACAAAGGTTTCCCATTAGAGACAGTAAATTCGATTCGTCACGAACTTCTCGGCTCGGCAGTTGATGACTTATCCTGCATAAATTAGTTCAGCTTTCAGGTGCTCCCGTGGGCTGGAAAAGGTGGATACAGTCCAAGGAGAATCTTTCCTAGGAATGTATCCACCTTTTCCAGCCCACCGGAGCACCGAAAAGCTGAACTAAATTATGCAGGATAAGTCATCAACTGCCGAGCCGAGAAGTTCGTGACGAATCAATTTAACTGTAAGTTCGCTCATCTCTATTTCCCATTCATAGGGAATGACATTAATTCTGGAAGACATATATCAAACCTTGTGCAGAGGAGCAGTTACCTATAGCAACCAATCAGATCCCATCTTTCATTGTTAAAAATTAAGAATGGGATTGGTTGCTATGGGCAACTGCTCCTCTGCTCAATATCTGATAAATATGTGTATAAAAATAAGATAAATAAATATTTTACAGAGACCAGGCAAACTTAGAACGTATAGAAGTGTCTTTATAGCGCCTTCGCGTTTCTGCCGTTTGTCCCACTGTCCGATCCGTCCCAGCTGATTCCTCCGCTCTCCACTAGTCGCCGCCACGTCACACGGGGCAGTCACCACCAACAAGATGGCGTTCACCCTGTACTCCCTGCTGCAGGCCGCTCTGCTGTGTGTGAACGCCGTGGCCGTGCTGCATGAGGAGCGATTCCTGAGCAAGAGTGAGAGCTCCGGGCCCCGGGGGGAGGAGAGCCCGGGGAGGGTGCATGGAGGGCGGGCATAGTGCTCAGACACTGCCACCTGTGGCCACTGAGCTTCTGGGGAACTACAACTACCAGCATGCCCTGATGAATCTTTAGGCTTAGAGCAGTATTCTGAGGCATGCTGGGAGTTGTAGTTTCCGCAGTCTTGGAGAGCCTCAGGTTGTCCAGTATCTCACAGTCGTGGTCTTTAACTTGTGGCTGTGGTGGTAGTAAAACTCCCAGCATGCTCTGGCAGCCAGGGAGTGCTGGGAGTTGTAGTATCACCACACCTGAAGAATCACAAGTTGCATACCATAGGTTATAGGCATTAGATCTGTTGCACAACTACGACTCCCACCATACCCGACCTGAGGCTCATCAGCTGTCATGAAACTACAACTCTTGTTATACCCTGATCTCGGGTTCTTTATCTGTCCTAATACTACAACTCCCATCATTCCCTGATCTCTGGTTCTCCATCTGTCCTAATACTACAACTCCCATCATACCCTGATCTCTGGTTCTCCATCTGTCCTAATACTACAACTCCCATCATTCCCTGATCTCTGGTTCTCCATCTGTCCTAATACTACAACTCCCATCATACCCTGATCTCTGGTTCTCCATCTGTCCTAATACTACAACTCCCATCATACCATGATCTCTGGTTCTCCATCTGTCCTAATACTACAACTCCCATCATACCCTGATCTCTGGTTCTCCATCTGTCCTAATACTACAACTCCCATCATACCCTGATCTCTGGTTCTTTATCTGTCTTAATACTACAACTTCGATCATACCCTGATCTCTGGTTCTCCATCTGTCCTAATACTACAACTCCCAGCATACCCTGATCTCTGGTTCTCCATCTGTCCTTATACTACAACTCCCAGCATACCCTGATCTCTGGTTCTCCATCTGTCCTTATACTGCAACTCCCAGCATACCCTGATCTCTGGTTCTCCATCTGTCCTAATACTACAACTTCCATCATACCCTGATCTCTGGTTCTCCATCTGTCCTAATACTACAACTCCCATCATACCATGATCTCTGGTTCTCCATCTGTCCTAATACAACTCCCAGCATACCCTGATCCCTGATCTGTCCTAATACTAAAACTCCCATCATACCCTGATCTCTGGTTCTCCATCTGTCCTAATACTACAACTCCCAGCATGCCCTGAATTGTGATTCCCCATCTGTCTCAAAACTACCACTAAGTCTCTTATCACCATTTCTGGCTATACCTTGCACCAGTGTTTCCCAACCAGGTTGCCTTCAGTTACAAAACTACAACTCCCGTCATGCACAGATTGGGCATGCTGGGAGTTGTGAATTTTCAAGAGCTGGAGGCACCCTTGATGGGAAGCGCTGTCCTCTGCATTCTGTGATCTGATTACTTACTCCTGTGTCTTCTGTGTCTCTGCAGTCGGCTGGGGGGCGGATCATGGGATTGGAGGTTTTGGAGAAGAGCCTGGAATCAAGTCCCAGCTGATGAACCTGGTGCGCTCGGTGCGGACAGTGATGAGAGGTAAGTGCCCACCATGTGATGCAAACAGAGGCCGGAGCGGAGCAGCAGTAGAATATAATTCACTATACAATACATGGCAGAAATGCGTCGAGAGCTATTATTTAGGTGCTTAAAGTAATGGTTGTGGGTGCAGTGCGACGGATCTCCTAGCCATGGTGCTATTACCTGCCGGAGCACTTACCTGAGCATATTTGATGTGCAGGATTTGAAGTTGTGCTCAGTCATTTCGCTTACATTAAACTCTGCAGCTTCAAATCCTGCACATCAAATATGCACAGAATACTGTTCATGTGAATACACCCTTAGGGGAACGGTCATACATGGCGTATAAGCTGCATATTCCACACTGCAGAAAATCTACTGGGAAATACACAGCGTATTATGCTACGAGCAGACACACAGGACTTCAGTTTGGAAGCGGGCCCAGCATGTCGGTGTGACTGTGACGGGCAGGCCTGGCTCCAAATCTCACTGCACACATGCTGCGGATTTGCTACTGCCTGGCGGATTTCCTACAGCATAAAATATGCAGCGTATACTCTACATGTCACCCTACCCTAAATGGAGCATACTATAGAGCTCAGCAGATTGACATATAGTTTTGTGGGAAAAGATTCAGTAGAACTTGTAATTTATTGACCTAAATCTCTGATCATTCTGGGCTTAGGAGTCCCGGGGAATAATTATAGAATAAACATTGATTTATCAGTTATACATTCTATTTTAGAACTTCCAGATCATGTAGCATGTCTGGAACAACACAAAACATTTCCTTTAACCCCTTAACGACACAGGACGCACATTTACATCCGGCTCTCGTGATATAACGCGGGGTCACGCGGTGTATTTATCGGGTCGGTGCCGGCGGCCGCGACTAATACCAGATATCAGTGATATGCCTGGTATTAACCCTTCAGACGAGGCGATCAAAGTTGATCGCCGCGTCTAAAGTGAAAGTAAAAGCGTTCCTGGCAGCTCAGTCGGGCTGATCGGGACTACTGCGGAGAAACTGCTGTGTCCCAATCAGCGGCACGGTAACAAGGAGGGTCCCTACCTGCCTCCTCATTGTCTGATCGCCGAATGACTGTTCTGTGTCTGAGATCCAGGCAGGACTAGTCGAGCGCCGAAAACACTGACCAATGCAATGATATGGCATAGCATTGATCAGTGCTGGCAATCAGTGTGTAATGCATGTTATAGTCCCTTATGGGGCTAATGCATTGGAAAGAAAAAGGGGGGGGGGGAGTTAATAAAGATGATTTAACTCCTTCCCTAATAAAAGTTTGAATCACCCCCCTTTTCCCATTACAAAAAAAAAACAACATATGTGGTATCACCGTGTGCGTAAATGTCCGATCTATAAAAAATATATTGTTAATTAAACCGCACAGTTAATAGCGTACATGTAAAAAAAAATTCCAAAGGCCAAAATAGCGTATTTTTGGTCACTTTTTATACCATAAAAAATGAATAAAAAGCGATCAAAACAAAAAATTCAGATCGCAGCGCAAAAAATGAGCCCTCATACCGTCCCATACATGGAAAAATAAAAAAGTTTATAGGGGTCAGAAGATGAGATTTTTAAACGTATAAATTTTCCTGCATGTAGTTATGATTTTTTCCAGAAGTATGACAAAATCAAACCTATATAAGTAGGGTATCATTTTAATCGTATGGACCTACAGAATAATAAGATGTAATTTTTACCTCTGCTTGGCTAACAACATTTAGAGTTATGCTTTGCAGCAGCCATATGGGACACTGGACACAACAGACTGAAGAGGACCCTACTGACTTTTATGGGAGAGTTTGACTTGTGCTGGGAGGGGGGAGAGGCTGTGCTCTGACATCACCTATTGTAAATGACAGATCCGGTCTTATCTATCCACTGGTGTCACCTTTCATTGTAATGCTGCCTGTGCCGACAGTGAGGGGGGGCTGCTGAGAAATTCCCTACATAACAAAGTGTCAGCTTATTGTTAGGCTTAGTGGCCAGAGTAAAGACTGTAAAATGTCAGAATTATTGTTTAACCTAGTTATCGATTTGGATAATTAGTAGTGTTCTAATTATTATTTTTCCAGTTCCCCTGATAATGGTCAACTCGGTAACCATTGTGCTACTTCTCTTATTTGGATGAAGATTCTATTGTCATCTCCTGCGAAGACCATCCGGACTGATGACTCCACCACCTCCTGCAGTTTGGACACTGATCTGAGAACTGATCATTTTTTTTTTTTTTTTAAATAAAAAGTATTTTATCAATATACACCCAACCTGAAGAATGAACATTACCGGGATCTATGTTGTTTACTGTGCCCACCTGCCACACAACACACTCCTTCCTATATGTTGGCTATAATGGCACTTGGTCCATCTTCTGGTGACAATTACCAAATAACTGGCAAGATTCTCTATGGCATCTGTGGTGGAGATGTGCATTTTGTGCCTCTCTTGCGGTTTGCAGGACTACATCTCTGAACATGCAGGTAGTAGTTTCGCAACAGATGCAGATCCACAGTTTGCACACCCTGGTCGTTGGTCTCTTTAATGCCATCGAGGACACTTACAGTCGGTCTCCAACCCTCAAATATTTTGATGACCTGTACAAAACTTCTGAGATGGGTTGGGATTGTCATTGGTTCCAAACGCCACCATCTAACACAATGTTTCCCAACCAGTGTGCCTCCAGCTGTTGCAAAACTACAACTCCTAGTATGCATACTAGGAGTTGTAGTTTTGCAACAGCTGGGTGGCACACTCATTTAAAAACACTGATCTAACATGTAAATCTTAGATTTTTAAGTATCCATCATGGACTCAATAAAGATTTATGTACCTTAAAGGGGTTATCCACCATAAGGTGATTTTAGTACTTACCTGGCAGACAGTAATGGACATGCTTAGGAAGGATCTGCACTTGTCTTGGGGCTAATTGGCTATGTCATGAGATTACCATAATACTGTGGCTAGCTGTTTGTGAACTGGTATTTCCTGTTTGACCTTTCTTTTTTTGACTACAAATCCCAAAATTCCATTTTCCTCCCTCCCACACATCAGCCACCCCACCCATTGAAACATAAATGAGCTGCATCTATTCAAAAGACCTGTGGTTTTCAATCAGGGTGCCTACAGCTGTTGCAGATTGATCTCTCTCCCACCAACCGATCACTCCACCCATTGAAGCAGACAGGCTCCCTGTCATCAGCTGACTAATGAGTCAGGTCTCGGCTGCATTGCAACCTGGGAAAAATCTGAGACAACAGTCATTTTGTATGCTGGTAAAAATAAATATTGGGGTGAAAATTAGATAAGAATTGTGAGAAAACCGTCACACACAGGTACAGACACTATATTATGAACTACACTAACTTTACAGCCCCTGTAGCACAGACAAATAAAATAAAAAATCATCCTGGAATATCCCTTTAAGAAAGCTGGCAGATCTTTTTTGGAGAGAATAGTCTGCAGTAAGGGCTCATTCACATTACGTATTCCTCATTGACAGCAATGCATTTCCTGTTCATACTTTCAGCGGAGTCTGGGGTCCGGAATTTCTGCTGCAGAAATTCCGTAGTGCTAATGATGCAGCAGAATTCCATTGAAAACAATGGGAGACTGCTGCACTGTATTTTCTGCAGCAAAACTCAGCACAGAAAATACATAGTGTGAATGGACCCTAATGCTGACCAGGCTTTGTAGGGCTGTCTCTTCCATACAGGCAATATGTTCAGGTGAAAATTTGTCGTAAACCAATGTCCATGGAGGAGAGAAGAAGCACATGCAGCATTAGGGAGCTGCTAGCCATCTTGGACAGCTCTGCCTGAAATAGAAAATCTATGTAGATAAACAAAAAAAACTAAAAAATTTATATAAAAAATATATATATATATATATATATATATATATATATATATATACACACACAAAATCATAGAATATTTCAGAATCTTGTAATACCTTGTGTCTACTAAATGCTGTTAGCAAGATTTTGCAAGTCATATATAATATATATTATAATATATATAATAAATGTATATTTATATTATAATATATATATGTGTGTGTTTATTGATTGATCAGTCATGTGGGCATTGTGATGGTTCCGAGTCTAAGTCAGTCCAACATTTGCTCCTTCTATGGTTGGTGAATTGCTTATACAGAGCGTTCATAGAGTTGATTTCCACATTACGGCAGTAAAACCTCTTTTTTGTATTATACCCTGTTTTTATATGTAGATCCCGGGGGAAGAAAAAATAAATAAAAATGCCTCTCAAAAACAAAATTTTTTGGATTATTTAAAATAAATTATATAAAAAAAATAGCTCCTGAAAACATCCAAAGACAATGAGGGAGATTTATCAAAAACTGAAGAGGAAGAGTGGTGCAGTTGCCCATAGCAACCAATCAGATCGCTTCTTTCATTTTAAAGAGGCCTATGAAAAATAAAATAAGCAATCTGATTGGTTGCTATGGGCAACTGCACCCCTCTTCCTCTGCACAGGTTTTGATAAATCTCCCTCAATGAGTGAACACGGTGCAGATCTGAGGACTGAAAAGGGTTAGGGGTTAGCCAGGATAAAAAAAAAAAAGCTGATTTCTTCCAAAAACAGCACCACCCCTGTCTTCAGGTCAGCCGTTGGCTGTCCGGGCATGCTGGGAGTTGTAGTTTTGCAACAGCTGGAGGCACCCTTGGTGGTAAACATTGCAGTAGCAACTTGGCCCAGTTCACGTGTTGTCCAGAGGAAAGCCATGTTGTTTGTGTAAAGAGGCCAGATATGTCCACTGAAAATTGTCATTCCCAGAATTCATGGGAATGAGGCTTCTGGTGAGGTAAAAAGTGCATAAAAGCTTCAGAAGGAAGTGTCACAGTAACATCTTAAAGATACCAAGACCCAAGGTTTCCAGCAGAACATTGCCCATCACACTGTCGCCTTCAGCATGTCTTTCTTCCATAGTACATCCGGGTACCATCTCCTGTACAGGTAAGTGACGCACACACACTTGGCCGTCCACCAGACTAGGTCACCTTCTTCCATTACTTAGTAGTCTAGTTCTGATGCTCACATCTATTGTAGACATTTCTAGAGTTGAGCATGGGTGCTCGAACCAATCTTTGGGGCCCCATACCCCCTTAAGGACACAGGGCATTCCTGTACGTCCTAAGTCCTCTCCCTTTCTAAAGACGTGTGGCCCGCATCATAACCACGGCTGGGACCCATGACTAATAGTGCGCGGTACTGATCGCGGTGCCGCATGCTATTAACCCTTTAGACTAAAGTGAAAGTAAACTACCCCCGGCTAGCTCAGTGAGCTGTTTGGGAACGCCGTGGCGAAATCGCGGCATCCCGAACAGCTAGAGGACACGTGGAGGGCCCCTACTTTCCTCCTGGTGTCCGATCTAGGCATGAGCAGTCAAGCGGCAGAATAGCGGTCCACAATAGCGTATTTTTGGTCACTTTTTATATCATGAAAAAATTAATAAAAAACGATCGAAAAGTCCAATCAATACAAAAATGGTACAGCTAAAAACTTCAGATCACGGCGCAAAAAATGAGCCCTCATACCGCCCCATACGCAGAAAAATAAAAAGTTATAGGGGTCAGAAGATGACAATTTTAAACGTATACATTTTCCTGCATGTAGTTATGATTTTTTCCAGAAGTGATACAAAATCAAACCTATATAAGTAGGGTATCATTTTAATTGTATGGACCTACAGAATAATGATAAGGTGTCATTTTTACCGAAAAATGTACTACGTGGAAACGGAAGCCCCCAAAAATTACAATATGATGTTTTTTCTTCAATTTTGTGGCACAATGATTTTTTTTCCCATTTCATCGTAGATTTTTGGGTAAAATTACTGACGTCATTACAAAGTAGAATTGGTGGCGCAAAAAATAAGCATCATATGGATTTTTAGATGCAAAGTTGAAAGCGTTATGATTTTTTAAAGGTTTGGAGGAAAAAATGTAAGTGCAAAAACAGAAAAAAAAACAGATCCTTAAAGGGGTACTCCGGAGCTTAGACATCTTATCCCCTATCCAAAGGATAGGGGATAAGATGCCTGATCGCGGGGGTCCCGCCGCTGGGGACCCCCATGATCTTGCACGCAGCACCCCAGTTAAAATCAGTCCCCGGAGCGTCTTCGCTCCGGGTCTGATTACCGGCGACCACAGGGCAGGCAGCGTGTGACGTCACACCTCCGCCCCTCAATGCAAGCCTATGGGAGGGGGCGTGACAGCTGTTACGCCCCCTCCCATATGCTTGCAGGAAGATATGGCTTTATTCACATCAACGAGGCAACAGGTACAGGGAGGAAGTGACACGTTTCGGTCAGGTGCTGAACTGAGCTGGAGTTCTTCTCTTTTGATTTAATAGAATAGACAAAATGTATTATCATATTATATTACAAGCTATTAGGTGTAGTAAAGGAAAGCTGTCATCAGTTTCACCAGCACTAACCTGTTGGTACACACATGTAGTGCAGCTGTCACTGATGACAACCATACTTACCTGTCCCCGCTCAGTGCTCCGGTTCTTCCGCTATCTTCTGCCGTATACTCTGTTCCGGGGCCGACATGAAGCATGGGCGGAGCTTCCTGACGTCATTGCTGCTGTTTGCTAACAGTGGGACCCAGCTAGCAAACAGCAGCAGTGAAATCTGGAAGCTCCGCCTATGCTCCAAATCAGCCCCGGAACAGAGTATACGGCAGAAGATAGCGGGAGAACCGGATCAGGACCAGGTAAGTATGGTTGTCTTCAGTGTCACCTGCACTACCTGTCTGTACCGACAGGTTAGTGCAGGTGACACTAATGACAGATTTCCTTTAAAGGGGTACTCCGCTCGTAGCATCTTATCCCCTATACATTTTATGGTAAAATAAAAAGGTGTCATTACAAAGTACAATTGGCCCGCACAAAACAAGCCTTCATATGGGTCTGTAGGTGAAAAAAGAAAAGAGATATGGATTTTAAAAAGCAGAAAGAAAAAAACGAAAACGCAAAAAGGAAAATGGGCAATGTCCTTAGGCGTTACATTTCCACCATAAATAATACGTTTATTGTGAAATACATTTAGTGGGAAAATGAAAAGTGTCAGTACAATTGGTTGCGCAAAAAAAAACAAGCTCTTATATGGGTCTGTAGATGGTAAAATAAAAAAGCAATGTGTCTTAACCCTTTAACGACGCAGGATGTATATTTACGTCCTGCGCCGACTCCCGCGATATGAAGCATCACATTGCGTCGGTCCCGGCGCTCATCAACGGCCGGGACCCGCGGCTAATACCACACATCGCCGATCGCGGCAATGTGCGGTATTAACCCTTTAGAAGCGGCGGTCAAAGCTGAAAGTATCCCGGCTAGTCAGTCAGGCTGTTCGGGACCGCCGCTGTGAAATCGCGGCGTCCCGAACAGCTTGCAGGACACCGGGAGGGCCCTTACCTGCCTCCTCGGTGTCCGATCGACGAATGACTGCTCCGTGCCTGAGATCCAGGCAGGAGCAGTCAAGCGCCGATAACGCTGATCACAGGCGTGTTAAAAAAAAAGTAAAAAAAACGTGTTAATAAAGGTCATTTAACCCCTTCCCTAATAAAAGTTTGAATCACCCCCCTTTTCCCATAAAAAAAAATAAAACAGTGTAAATAAAAATAAACATATGTGGTATCGCGGCGTGCGTAAATGTCCGAACTATAAAAATATATTGTTAATTAAACCGCACAGTCAATGGCGTACGCGCAAAAAAATTCCAAAGTCCAAAAAAGCGTATTTTGGTCACTTTTTATACCATTAAAAAATGAATAAAAAGTGATCAAAAAGTCCGATCAAAACAAATATCGTACGGATAAAAACTTCAGATCACGGCGCAAAAAATTAGCCCTCATACCGCCTTGTACGTGGAAAAATAAAAAAGTTATAGGGGTCAGAAGAGGACATTTTTAAACGTATAGATTTTCCTGCATGTAGTTATGATTTTTTCCAGAAGTGCGACAAAATCAAACCTATATAAGTAGGGTATCATTTTAACCGTATGGACCTACAGAATAATGATAAGGTGTAATTTTTACCGAAATATGCACTGCGTAGAAATGGAAGCCCCCAAAAGTTACAAAATGGCGTTTTTTCTTCGATTTTGTCGCACAATGATTTATTTTTTCCGTTTCGTCGTGAATTTTTGGGTAAAATGACTGATGTCACTGCAAAGTAGAATTGGTGACGCAAAAAATAAGCCATAATATGGATTTTTAGGTGGAAAATTGAAAGGGTTATGATTTTTAAAAGGTAAGGAGGAAAAAACGAAAGTGCAAAAACGGAAAAACCCTGAGTCCTTAAAGGGTTAAAAGGCGAGGAAGAAAAAACGAAAGTGCAAGAATGAACATTGGCCGTTTCCCTTAGGGGTTAAAACGTATACATTAAATGGAAAAGAAAACACAGTGTGAACCTGCCCTAAGGTGACCATGGTAACGTAACCACCAACAAGGTGTTAAACTACAATACCCAGAATTCCTTGGAAAATAGGCTGGTAATTTATATACCTACACTGGTCTCCCTGCTGCTCTATGCGTTCCACTTGCCTGCACAGTAATAACGGCAGCAGTGAGGCGCGGAACGCACTGACTGAACGCAAGTCCAGGGGGCCTTATCAAATGTAGGTGCCCCAAGTATTGCCTGTCTGAAGCAAACGATAAATTACTGCTAAAACACTACCGGCTTTACTGAGGACACCTATGAGCTGTCTGCGCACCGACTCATAGCTGCTGGTTAGGAGGTAAGAGGCAGTGTATACATGTGTTTCATAGAGTTCCAGGTCCATGCATTCACATTTCACTGCTAATTATTCATATGAAGTGCATTTGCTTCTTACATTAAAAAAAAAAGATGTGGGAAGGGATATACAGGCTTTAAAATGCAGCAAGTACCTAACTGGGGGGTTGTGACAGCATGCTGGGACTTGTAGTTCTGTCTACCTTGCAAGTCCCCTAGGCTGCATGAAGCTCCCACTGCCTTAAAAACGGTTTTAAGGAGTCGTGGAACCAGGGCATAAGTCAGTGTTTGCCAAGCAGGGTGCCTCCAGCTGTTGCAAACTACAACTCCCAGCATGCCCGGTTAGCCTTCGGCCGTCCAGGCATGCTGGGAGTTGTAGTTTTGTATCAGCTGGGGCACTCTGATTGGAAAACGCTGGCATAAGTATCCATGACCTAAAGTAACATCACAGGAAAAAAGGGTATGCAAACTTGCACAACCAGTTACTCCAATACAGTTATAATGTAAAAAAGAAAAATAATCTAATAAAACAAGTTTGCAAACAATTTTGAATATTACTGAATAAATGTGAATATCTACTGAATATTTCAATAGTGTATGCAGCTTCTGTGCAGATCTGTGTGTTTCCACGGATACAGACAACATACCCACAAACACTGTTATATGTACAGTGGTCCCTCAAGTTACAATATTAATCGGTTCCTGGACGATCATTGTATGTTGAAACCATCGGATGTTGAGACCAGAACTCTATGGAAACCTGGTTATTGGTTCTGAAGCCACAAAATGTCATCCAAAAATAGGAAAAAGTGAGGATTTAAGATAAATAAGTAGATGACTAATATAGATAAAGCAAATCCTTACATATAACAGTTAGAAAGATCTGCTGGGAGCTGTAATCACTGTCTATTTCAGTGATTCCCAAAGAGGGTGCCTCCAGCTGTTGCAAAACTACAACTCCCAGCATGCCCGGACAGCCGCAGGCTGTCCGGGCATGCTGGAAGTTGTAGTTTTGCAACCGCTGGAGGCACCCTCTTTGGGAAACACTGGTCTATGTAGAGGACAGAAGCTTCTTCAGGGTCCTGTACAGAACACACAGTGTCCTAAAAATAGTAAAATGAATCCGCCCTCACCTGGTGTCCAAAGGAGCAGCTAACCCTGGTACAAGTAAAGAGTACAGAACATGTAATACCTCCCTGTACTGTAGGGGGCGCTACCAGACACCAGTCAGTACATGCACTTTAGGAATACAGGGGTTTTACCAGTGAAATATCCATTCTGATTGGTCTGTTCTTCCAGCCATTCACTTGATTCACAGATTCCACAGCATTGTATGTTGAAGTCTGGTTTCAAGTTAGGCTGGGTTCACACTACGTTTTTCAACTACAGTTCCCGCATACGTTTTCTATCAAAAACCGTATGGGGAAAAAACGGATGGAACAGTATGGGAAAAAGTAAACCGTATGGGTTTTTAAACAGTATACTGTTTTTAAAAGTGCATACTGTTCCGTCCGTTTTTGTAGAAAAAAAACCCATACGTTTTTGAAAATTTTGTCCATTTTTTATGGGAGGGGTCTTGGGTGGGGACTTTAGGATTCAAATGCGCATGTGCAAAGTAAAAACGTATACGTTTTTCCCGTATGGAACCGTATACATGTGCGTTTCCCATTGACGTCCATGTTAAAAAAAAACTTATGCGGTTGCAGTACGGTTTTTAAACCGGAGACAAAATCGTGGTCAACCACAGTTTTGACTCCGGTTTAAAAACCGTACTGCAACCGCATAAGTTTTTTTTAACATGGACGTCAATGGGAAACGCACATGTATACGGTTCCATACGGGAAAAACGTATACGTTTTTACTTTGCACATGCGCATTTGAATACTAAAGTCCCCACCCAAGACCCCTCCCATTAAAAATGGACAAAAATTTCAAAAACGTATGGGTTTTTTTTCTGTAAAAACTGACGGAACTGTATGCACTTTTAAAAACAGTATACTGTTTAAAAACCCATACGGTTTACTTTTTCCCATACTGTTCCATCCGTTTTTCCCCATACGGTTTTTGATAGAAAACGTATGCGGGAACCGTAGTTGAAAAACGTAGTGTGAACCCAGCCTTACAATGGTCCAGAAAAGACCATTGTATTTTGAAACTATTGTATGTTGAGGCCATTGTAAGTTGAGGGATCACTGTACTGTGCGGCCCTGTGGCTGCATAGAAGACTATGTTTCCACAAAACCTATTATTTTTATTTCCCCCCCCCCCCCCCCCACTCATATAAGTCTATGGGAGTAAAACCGCCAAGATTCAGAGGAAACTGCCCCCGCCATAGTGTCAGCATGCTTCTATAGAAAACTACCGCTGAGCCCAATCCTCTCCACTAAAGTTGAGGGAAAAAATGTAAGGGAGGTAAACAGCAAGTGGGTTTGGCGTTTCATATTTCCCTATTGACTTGGTGCTAAAATCAAATCTTTGCGTCTCCGGCAAAAAAACCAAAAACAAACAAAAAACGTTGTATGGCAAATGTGGCCTTTTTTTACACTTTTGCAAAAAAAAAAAAAATAATTTATATCAATGCTCCGCTTTCAATATCTGGTATAATCCTTAGCTGTGATTGGTTGCTATGGGCAACACCAGAATTTTTTTATTTATTATTATTTTTTTTTTAAAGGGGTATTCCAGGCAAAAACTTTTTTTTTTTTTTATATATATCAACTGGCTCCGGAAAGTTAAACAGATTAGTAAATAACTTCTATTAAAAAATCTTAATCCTTCCAATAGTTATTAGCTTCTGAAGTTGAGTTGCTGTTTTCTGTCTAACTGCTTTCTGATGACTCACGTCCCAGGAGCTGTCCAGCTCCTATGGGGATATTCTCCCATCATGCACAGCTCCCGGGACGTGACATCATTATTGAGCAGTTAGACAGAAAACTTCAGAAGCTAATAACTATTGGAAGGATTAAGATTTTTTAATAGAAGTAATTTACAAATCTGTTTAACTTTCCGGAGCCAGTTGATATATATATAAAAAAAAAAAAAAAAAAAAAAAAGGTTTTTGCCTGGAATACCCCTTTAAGTATTCAAGCAATGAATGAGATTTTCAGCTCACCCTCAATGGCCCCAGAGCGCACGGACTGTGCAAGGCAGCACCACTTCAATAAGAGCAAAGAATGGAATGTCCAGCACAGATGGTCGTGCAAAAGATGAAATTCTTTATTGATAAAAAGCCATGACATGAGCGAAGGTAACGCGTTTCAGGTGCTAACGCACCTGAAATGCGTTACCTTCGCTCCTGTCATGGCTTTTTATCAATAAAGAATTTCATCTTTTGCACGACCATCTGCGCTGGACATTCCATTCTTTCCTTTTTTTTTTTTTTTTTTTTTTTTTTTTTTTAGTTTTCATAGTACAGCTCCAGTAATGGCTCAGGCAGTAGGATAAAGGTTTAAATTTTCGCTCTCCCACCTGAGCCATCCAAGTGCAAAACTATGGCAATTAATCTACGGATTTGGCGGGAAAGACTTTCATTGGACCTGCACAAAATCCATGGACTGAGCTCTGTAGTCTCACGTGGGTCTTTGGTCGGGGCGGCGTAAAAATCTTCGAAAATATCCTGCCGCCCGGGCCATCACTGGAGTTACACTTTAAGGGCAATTAAAGTGTGAACTGAAACTAAAAGCAAAATGTAAAACAAAAAAAAGTAAACGAAAAATAGGAAATTATATTTATTTTTCCCTTTTCTGACAATTTCATCCTAAAAGCATTTAAAAAAAAAAAAAACAGCCAATAATAGTGCCCAATAACAGTGACAGCTAAAGGACTCCCAGGTGTCGACGGGTAAGGGGAAAATACCCATGATCCATATTTAGTACCAATATAGAAGCTGCCAAGTGTAGAGATGATGTAAATGGCCCCAAATGTCTATAACAATTACAGATATAAACTGAATGTAAACTAAGGGTGCTTTCACACCACGTTTTGTACTTACGGTTCCCGAATACGGCTGGGAGGAGGGGGGCGGGGCTTAATTGCGGCACCCGCACTCAGCCGTATTCGGGAACCGTATTTAATGCATGTCTATGAGCCAACCGGAGTGAACCGCTGCCTCTGGTCGGCTCCGTTTTCGTCCGTATGCGGCTTCCCGACCGTAGGCAAAAACGCGGTTGACCACGTTTTTGCCTGCGGTCGGGAAACCACATACGGACGAAAACGCAGCCGACCGGAGGCTGCGGTTCACTCCGATCGGCTCATAGACATGCATTAAATACGGTTCCCGAATACGGCTTAGTGTGGGCGCCGCAATTAAGCCCCGCCCCCACCTCCTCCCAGCCATATTCGGGAACCGTAAGTACAAAACGTGGCGTGAAAGCACCCTAAGAGACATGTTCCTATTAAAGGGGTACTCTGGTGGAAAACTTTATATTTTTAAATCAACGGGTGCCAGAAAGTTAAACAGATTTGTAAATTACTTCTATTAAAAAATCTTAATCCTTCCAGTACTTATTAGCGGCTGTATTTTTGGATTTCATTTCTGTCTATCCATAGTGCTCTCTGCTGACACCTCTGTCCATGTCAGGAACTGTGCAGAGCAGGAGAAAATCCCCATAGCAAACATATGCTGCTCTGGACAGTTTTCCACCGGAGTACCCCTTTAAATCTGATGGGGGGGGGGGGGGGGGGAATAATCTCTTTTTTTTGGGACATTGTTGGGTGTCCAGGCCTGCTGGGAATTGTAGTTTTGTAACAGCTGGAGGTCCCCTGATTAGGAAACACTGCTATAGAGTAACATTGCATGTGATGGTGCGGTGCGGTTTTTGCACACAGACTGGTCTGTTCCTAGAATGTTGCAGATTTACCATATGCTGCACATGTGGCGGGCTTATCATCGGCGTGGACAAGAAATACAATCTTCACCTTGAAATCGTAGCTGATGTCTTTGCAGATAAGTCGGAATATTTTGCAAACTTGTCATGACAGCCGATGGCTCGTAGCTTAACCCTTTGTTCTCCTCATTAACCATGTTAACTGGTGCCATCTCTCAAGGACATACGATGCAGACAGATAACCATTGCTGATAAGATAATCTCAGGAATCTCACAGTCCAGAGAACCTCGGAAAGGTTTCCTATGTGAACAACATTGGAATGAGGAAACAACGGAACCATTGCCATAAGCCATTCTTCCAGTCCTCCCTTTATGCAGGTACACTAACCATGCATGTATTCTCAATGAGAGAGAGAGGGCAGTAAGCTGCTGCCAGACACCTCTGTTTCCTCCAGTCTCACTATAAGGTGTAGAAATTCAGATTTTAATTTAGGCCAAAGATTTAGGTCCGGCTCTGGCTGTGGATTATCTCTCCGAGAACAGAAGGGTCAGATGAGTAAAATGAGACATGTCCCCATACAAATTAGACAGTCGTCAGGACCACGTTTGGGCAATTTATTATTATTATTATTATTATTTAATTATAATTTTTTTTTTAAAGGGGTATTCCAGGCAAAAACTTTTTTTTATATATCAACTGGCTCCGGAAAGTTAAACAGATTTGTAAATTACTTCTATTAAAAAATCTTAATCCTTCCAATAGTTATTAGCTTCTGAAGTTGAGTTGCTGTTTTCTGTCTAACTGCTTTCTGATGACTCACGTCCCGGGAGCTGTCCAGCTCCTATGGGGATATTCTCCCATCATGCACAGCTCCCGGGACGTGACATCATCATTGAGCAGTTAGACAGAAAACTTCAGAAGCTAATAACTATTGGAAGGATTAAGATTTTTTAATAGAAGTCATTTACAAATCTGTTTAACTTTCCGGAGCCAGTTGATATATATAAAAAAATAGTTTTTTTTGCCTGGAATACCCCTTTAATGTCTTAAAGGGTACTTGTCGTTTTTAGAAAAAACTCTTCATGCATCATAGGGCAGAGCTTTCCATACTTTTCATGTTGGTGACACCCTTTTTAGACGCGCATAGTTTTTGACACGTCTCACCGTAGCGCCAATTGCATGTATCACACTGTATCCCCCCTGATCCCCCGTTCCATTTCAATCAATCCCCCCTCCCCCCATTTATCACCCCCTGTACCAGACTCAGCCACATGCCTCCCTCCTAGATGTTTCTATTAATTGGTTGGGGTCTGGACACACAAACCCTAATTGATAAAAACTTTTGACATGTTCTTAGGAGACCGGTGCACTTTAAGGAGATTTATCCAGACCAACATCTTACAGGTCAGTCTAAATCAGCGGTCTTCAAACTGTGGCCCTCCAGATGTTGCAAAACTACAACTCCCAGCATGCCCGGACAGCCAACGGCTGTCCGGGCATGCTGGGAGTTGTAGTTTTGCAACATCTGGAGGGCCACAGTTTGAAGACCACTGGTCTAAATGAATCCCCAGTCGCACACAGACTTGCACCTTTACATAAATCCCTTCATAACACAGGTTGTAATCTCCGTCAGCTGGAGCTCTAAACCATGATAAATTTGGAAAGCCGGGGCAGCATTCATACAGCACTGCACAAAAGTGAGAAATTTTGCGCTCATCTGGTGCAATTCTGCAAATGTGTTTTTTTTTTTTATTTAATTTTTTTATTTTTTTACACCATGCGCACAATGATAAATGTCCACCTAAGTTTTATATTAGAACCTCTTATACTTGGATATAAGGCACATTAATAGGGAGTGTTCACACAATGTTTGGGCTACACTTCACCGGTATGCCATTGTGCATGGTGGTGGGTCCGTTCACTTTAATGCACTGAATGTAGCCTACTAGCGACCACGTTTTGTCCCAGTGTGCCTAACTTTAAAGGGGTTCTCCACCATAAGGTGATTTTAGTATGTACCTGGCAGACAGTAATGGACATACTTAGGAAGGATCTGCGCTTGTCTTGGGGATAAATGGCTATGTTGTAAGATTACCAGGACACTGTGGCTAGCTTTTTGTGAACTGGTATGTACTGTTTGACTTTTCTTCTTTTGCCTACAAATCCCATAATTCCATTTTCCTCCCTCCCACCCATTGAAGCATAAATGAGCTGCATCCATTCAAAAGACCTGTGGTTTTCAATCAGGGTGCCTACAGCTGTTGCATTAGTTGCAGATTGATCTCTCTCCCACCAAGCGATCGCTCCACCCATTGAAGCAGACAGGCTCCCTGTTATCAGCTGACTAGTGAGTCAGGTCTCGGCTGCATTGCAACCTGGGAAAAATCTGACACAACAGTCATTTTGTATGCTGGTAAAAATAAATATTGTGGTGAGTGCATCTTTTCTCTTTATGGACACATTCACATTGCGTTATGTGCACTATGGTAGGCACCATCTTAAGTCTAGTAATGAATCGTGTTTGAGGTCTGGCCAGAGTACGGCACAAGAGGGGGGCTTCCGTCACGTCTTACCAGCGGTGCTAAGCACAACTGTATCTGCCTTGTACCAATGGTATTTATTATATTAAGACTAAATATGTTCCTTAATTTGTTCCAGAATGGCCGCTCGGCGTGCCCTTAAGGCTGTGCTGGTGGATCTGAGTGGCACTCTCCATGTCGAGGACACTGCTATACCTGGGGCTCAGGAGGCTCTGAAGAGGTAAGGTGGTGATTAATTCGTTATCATACTTACTTTTAGATTTATTATGTTTTCTTCTCCGATCATGTCCAAAGTTACTTTCAGAATTAAAGGGGTATTCCAGGCCAAAACTTTTTTTTAAATATATCAACTGGCTCCGGAAAGTTAAACAGATTTGTAAATTACTTCTATTAAAAAATCTTAATCCTTCCAATAGTTATTAGCTTCTGAAGTTTTCTGTCTAGCTGCTCAATGATGATGTCACGTCCCGGGAGCTGTGCATGATGGGAGAATATCCCCATAGGAACTGCACAGCTCCCGGGACGTGAGTCATCAGAGAGCAGTTAGACAGAAAACAACAACTCAACTTCAGAAGCTAATAACTATTGGAAGGATTAAGATTTTTTAATAGAAGTAATTCACAAATCTGTTGAACTTTCCAGAGCCAGTTGATGTATAATAAAAAAAAAAAAAAAAAAAAAAAGTTTTGCCTGGAATACCCCTTTAAGCGTTGGTTTCTAGTTCCAAGCTAGCAATGTATGGTGGGAGCTTAGATGTGATGCCTGACTGATGCCACCATGGTCTATGTGGGGCTGGTGCTCCACAGACTTGTAAATGCACTCAGCTCCATATGGATTATGACTATGTTAGTTTTTTTTTATAGAGGCTGCAGGTCCCTCTCAAAGGGGTTGTGCACGATTAGAAAAACGGTGCTGCATTCTTCTAAAAACAAGGCCACACCTGTCTGCAGGTTGTTTGTGGTATTGCACCTCATCCAATTTACTTTATTGGAACTGAGCTGCTATACCACACACAAACTGTGGATACATGTGGCGCTGTTTCTGAAAGAAAGCAGCCATCTTTTTAGAAACCAGTGCAACCTCTTTAAAGAGAAATTGTAAACGAAAACAAATCAGCAGATGCCGCAGGGTGACTCACTATGTGTTTTCTGCTTTAGATTGCGCGATGCTCCGGTTGCCATACGGTTTGTCACCAATACGACCAAAGAGTGTAAGAGGACTCTGCTGGAGAGATTGAGGAGGCTGCAGTTTGATATCAGTGAAGACGAGATCTTCACATCTCTGACTGCCGCCAGGAACCTGCTGGAGCAGAAAAATGTCCGTCCCATGCTGCTAGTGGACAATAGTGCTCTGCCGGACTTTGAAGGTAAAGGATTGTTCAGCCTTTTCTTTGGGCCCTTTTAGATGGGCCAATGGGTGCAGGATTAGGAGCGTCGATCTCTGTGATCGTTCAGTCTTTTAAATCCAACAGCGTTGCAGAATGGAGCCTTGTCATAAAGCAATTTGTTAAAGGAAATCTGTCACCAGTGTCGCCTGCACTAACCTGTTGGTACAGACTGGTAGTGCAGGTGACACTGATGACAATGGTTCTTACCTTGTCCCGTTCCGTGTAGTCGTTCCCCGGTAATTTTCTTTGGTATCTTCAGCTTCGTTCCGGCTTGGAGCATGGGCGGAGCTTAGTGACATCACTGCTGCTGTTCTCTAGCAGCGGGACCCAGCAGAGAAGCAGCAGCGGTGATGTCACTAAGCTCCGCCCATGCTCCAAGCCGGGCCCGGAGCTGAAGATACCAAAGATTATTACCGGGGAACGACTGCATGGAACGGGACAAGGTAAAAACCGTTGTCATCAGTGTCAGCTGCACTACCTGTCTGTACCGATAGGTTAGTGCAGGTGACACTGATGACAGAATCCTTTAAATTTTCACCTACGTTTTTAGTTGGATTGAGATCCGTACTGCTTGTAGCCATGTCTTGGAGCCGATATGCCTTTCCTAAAGCCAAGCTTAAAGGGGTATTCCAGGCCAAAACTTTTTTTTATATATCAACTGGCTCCGGAAAGTTAAACAGATTTGTAAATTACTTCTATTAAAAAATCTTAATCCTTCCAATAGTTATTAGCTTCTGAAGTTTTCTGTCTAACAGCTCAATAATGATGTCACGTCCCGGGAGCTGTGCATGATGGGAGAATATCCACATAGGAACTGCACAGCTCCCGGGACGTGAGTCATCAGAGAGCAGTTAGGCAGAAAACAACAACTCAACTTCAGAAGCTAATAACTATTGGAAGGATTAAGATTTTTAATAGAAGTAATTTACAAATCTGTTTTAACTTTCCGGAGCCAGTTGATATATAAAAAAAAGTTTTGGCCTGGAATACCCCTTTAATGTTTTTTGCCCTTATTTATACATGCACCATATGTTACTTACAGCTGACTGAGAACAACCAACATCTTTTTCAACACTCTATTAAGTTTCCATTAATAGAACTGGTATCTCTCTTGTTGGGGCCAGGTTTTCCTTCCACTAGCCTAGTCCCACAGCTGGGTAAGTTCCGTAAGTTTTTTTTATTTTTTTTTACCTTTTACCTGTCGAATACTTTGCACTTTTAGACTTCAAGGTGATTTGGTATTTTTTTTTCCTATACAGTGATCCCTCAACATACAATAGTTTCAACATACAATGGTCTTTTCTGTACCATTGTAACTTGAAACCAGAACCAGGCTTAAAGGGGTACTCCTGTGCTTACACATCTTATCCCCTATCCAAAGGATAGGGGATAAGATGCCTGATCGCGGGAGTCCCGCAGCTGGGGACGCCCGCGATCATGCACGCGGCACCCCGTTTGTAATCAGTCCCCGGAGCCGCAGGGTCGGCGGCGTGTGACGTCACGCCTCCGCACCCCTGTGACGTCACGCTCCGCCCCTCAATGCAAGCCTACGGGAGGGGGCGTGATACCTAGATTGTCCAGATCTGTGAAACGTGTCAATGACTGGAAGAACTGACCAATCAGAATGGGCATTCACTGGTAAACACCTGTGTTACTGAAGCGTATGCACTGAATTCCTGTCTGGTAGCGCCCCTACAGTACAGGGAGGTATTACATGTTCTGTACTCTTTACCTGTACCAGGGTTAGCTGCTCCTTAGGACACCAGGTGAGGGCGGCTCCATGTTACTTTTTTAGGACATTGTGTGTTCTGTACAGGACCCTGAAGAAGCTCCTGTCCTCTACATAGACAGTGATTACAGCTCCCAGCAGATCTTTATTACTTTTATATGTAAGGACTTGCTTTATCTGTATTAGTTATCTACTTATTTTTCTTTTCTTCAGAACCAATTACCAGGTTTTCATAGAGTTAGGGTTTCAACATACAATAGTCGTCCTGGAACCAAATAATATTGTAACTTGAGGGACCACTGTACTTGATCTGCAATAACATTATAGTAATGTGGTGGATTAACTCATCGTTCTTGTACATAATGTATATACTGAAGCATAGAGAAATAAATCAGACAGAGCCATTGTGCTTTAGCGTTCCCTGTGTGCTGTCCACAGGGCTTCATTTCAAATCGTTCAAGCTTATATCACCTTTGTCATTAATATAAGTTCCCACCCCCTGCTAGGGGATGTTCTAGCAATTAGGGAGTATGTAAATATCATGAGGAATGTGCCTTGTCCTCATGGCACTCCACTTCCTGTAACTGTTTCACAAGTCTCTTTTGTTCAGTCTTCACACGATGGTGGGGGCCAAGATACCGGAAGGAGCAGAGGGGGAAAACAGATGGGGAAGGGGCCTCCTAAATGAATCATTTTTTTACATGGAAGGAAACCATAGAAACATCTATTACAGTAACACAATAATAGTTATAACACAAGTAATAAAATAATATAAAACTAAAATAAACAGAAACACAGCCGCACATCCACCATTTCTATTTTGATCTACTTGCTTCTCAGCATAATTTCAAAAACTATAATTGAAATGTATACTAATAATAACAGGTTGTTAGTATACATTTTGAACAAAAAGTCCCACTTGCCACATCAAGGCCACCCAAGTCATAGTGGGTCCCTAACATAACACTGGGCGGCTGGGTGGCGATCACTACCTCTGCGACACCAAACCCACCGGGGGAATGTCCCAGTGGCCAGACAGCCCCACTGCTGCCCGACCAAGCCTCCTCACCACCCCACAGACAAAGCATCACAGCAACAATGGCCACCACAGAGAACCACAGCAATGTGAACGCTAGAGATGAGAGAACTTACAGTAAATTTGATTCGTCAAGAACTTATCGGCTCGGCAGTTGATGACTTATCCTGCATAAATTAGTTCAGCTTTCAGGTGCTCCCGTGGGCTGGAAAAGGTGGATACAGTCCTAGGAGACTCTTTCCTAGGAATGTATCCACCTTTTCCAGCCCACGGGGGCACCTGAAGGCTGAACTAATTTACACAGGATAAGTCATCAACTGCCGAGCCGAGAAGTTCTTGACGAATCAAATTTACTGTAAATTCGCTCATCTCTAGTGAACACCTACCATGTGCTCCCTGCCAGAGGGCTTAGAGAATGCTAGGAGGAAACCCATATGCAGTCTCCTGCTAATAAAATAAAATAATAATAATAATATCCGTTCATAAGTTTCAGGGATGTGTCCTGATGCTACTAAATGATATGTCTGTAATTTTTGTATTTGTTATTAAAGGGGTACTTCGGTGGAAATTTTTTTTTCAAATCAACTGGTGCCAGAAAGTTTAACAGATTTGTAAATTACTTCTATATAAAAATCCTAATCCTGTCAGTACTTATCAGCTGCTGTACAGAGGAAGTTGTATAGTTCTTTTCTGTCTGACCACAGTGCTCTCTGCTACCACATCTGTCCGTGTCAGAAACTGTCCAGAGTACAAGCAAATCCCCATAGCAAACATATCCTGCTCCTGACATGTACAGAGTTGGCAGCAGAGAGCAGTGTGGTCAGACTGGAAAGAACTACACAATTCCTCTGGAGCATACAGCAGCTGATAAGTACTGGAAGGATTAAGATTTTTCACCTAGAAGTCATTTACAAATCTGTTTAACTTTTTGGCACTAGTTGATTTAAAAAAAAAAAAAAAAAATTCCGCCAATGTAACCCCTTTAACCTCTTAAGGAAATGTACGTCCTGAAGCGGTGGTACTTAACACACCAGGACGTACATTTACGTCCTGCACATGGCGCGACCACCAGACCGATATCATCAGCCAGTGACCCGCCAGTAATGGTGGACATCAGAGATCGTGGTGATGTCCGCCATTAACCCCTCAGATGCCGTGATCAATACAGATCACAGCATATGTGGCAATGCGGGTGTTATATTGGATGATCGGATCGCCCTCGACACTGCCGCAGTGATCCGATTATCCAAAATGGCGGCTGGAGGTCCCCTCACCTGCCTCTGCCTCTCACCTGGGGTCTTGCTGTGGTCTGACATCGAGCAGACCAGAGAAGAAGATTGCCGATAATTATAATCAGCATAGCAATGAACAAATGATTGCTATGAATAGTCCTCTATGGGGACATAAAAAGTGTAAAAAGATTTAAATAAAAAATACCCGAACTAGCAAAATATCATGTAAATGATCCCATACGGTGAACGGCGTAAGCGTGGAAAAAAATTGTCCAAAATTGCTGCTTTTTGGTCTCATTACATTGCCAAAAAAATTAATAAAAAGTCATATGTACACAAAAGTGGTACTAAAAAAACCTACAGGTCATGGTGCAAAAAATGAACCCTCACACATCCCCGGAAAAATTTTATAGGTGGTCAAAATAGGGCAAATTTAAACATACTTATTTAGTAAAAAAAAGTTTGAGAATTTTTTAAAGCAGCACAATAATAGAAAAGTATGTAATCATGGGAATCATTTTAATCTTATTGACGCACAGAGTACATTTTTACTGTAGATTGTACAGCGTGGAAAGGAACCCCATACCCCCCCCCCCCCCCAAAAAAAAAAAAAAATTAGCAAAATTACAGTTTTCATTTAAATTTCCCCACACAAATATACATTTTTTGGGTTGGCCGTACAATTTATGGTAAAATGAGTGATGTCATTACAAAATTGGTTTGTGCAAAAAACAAGCCCTTATATGGGTCTGTGGATGGAAATATAAAAGAGTTATGAATTTTAGAAGGCGAGGAGGAAAAAATTAAAACGCAAAAATAAAATTGGCCTGGTCCTTAAAGGGGTAGTCCAGTGGTGAAAAACTTATCCCCTATCCTAAGGATAGGGGATAAGTTTGAGATCGCAAGGGGTCCGACCGCTGGGGCCCCCTGCGATCTCTCTGTACGAGGGCCAGGCTCTCCGGCCAGATAGCGGGTGTCGACCCCCGCACGAAGCGGTGGCTGACACGCCCCCTTAATACATCGCTATGGCAGAGCCGGAAATTGCGGAAGGCAGCACTCCGGCTCTGCCATAGAGTTGTATTGAGGGGGCGTGTCGGCCGCTGCTTCGTGCGGGGGTCGACACGCCCCCTTCGCGCGGGCTGCCGGGGCCCCGTACAGGAGATCGCGGGGGGGCCCCAGCGGTCGGACCCCTTCGATCTGCAACTTATCCCCTATCCTTAGAAATCCGAAGAAAATCCCCATAGCAAATATATGCTGCTCTCTACAGTTCCTAAAATGGACAGCAGAGGTCAGCAGAGAGCACTGTGGCCATGACATCAGAGGAAATGCATTTCTTTTTGGATTTCTCTTTAGAATACAGCCCCTAAAAAGTACTGGAAGGATTAAGATTTTTAATAGAAGTGATTTACAAATCTGTTTAACTTTCTGACACCGGTTGATTTAAAAAAAAAAAAAAAAGTTTTCCACGGGAGTACCCCTTTAAGGGGTTAAGTAAAATAGCTGGGTGACTATCCTCATGGGGGTGCTCATAATATTTGTATCTGTTTCCGGTAAAGGTGGATCACAACAAATGTTGCTGCCATTGCTGCTTCCCTTTCCCTTCTGAGACAGCCTTAGGCCTCCAGCTGTTGCTAAACCACAATTTCCAGCATGCCTGAATAGCCAAAGGCTGTCCGGGCATGCTGAGAGTTGTAGTTTTGCATCAGCTGGAGGCACACTGGTTGGGAAATACTGGCTACGTCTATCACCACCCACATGTGACTTTCTTTGTATTTTACATGTACACTTACTGCCTAGCCTATGAGTATACAGTACTAGCAATGCCTGACTAGGTCCAGTGATACTCCTGTATGTTCAGTTTTCACTTTCCCCTTGGTTTTCTCATTTACAAATAAATACAAACCTGGATTACAGTCTTACACCTCGGTCATCTTTTCATGTATGGTCTGGCGTAGATGTGGGCGGTATGACCAAATATGTGTATCGCGGTATTTTTCTAACTTATGGCGATTCCACGGTATATAACGGTATTTATGTCACCGCCACTCCCCAAATCATGTGACCCGCCAGCGCTGTTCTGCCCCCCCCCCCCCCCCAATTAATGATCAGCCCAGCGGGGTACTACTCACATGTGTCACCCGCAAGCACTGCCCTCCTCCTTTGTTGGGGGCCGCTGGCGCTGGAACTCTATACTGTACGCCAGTGGTCTCCAACCTGCGGACCTCCAGTTGTTGCATACTGGAGCCAACGGCTGTCCGGCATGTTGGGAGTTGTAGTTTTGCAACAGCTGGAGGTCCACAGTTTGGAGACCACTAGAGGTGAACTGATGTATGGGGTATGGGAAAAATTCATATCGTGCAGCCCAAAAATTTCGGGATTCGGTATGAACCAATATACCGCCCAGCTCTAGTCTGGCGGTACAATTTATTCTTCTGTTCTTGTTTCACATTCTCATTCTTAGAGGTCAGGGATCTATGGATCATACTGGACTATGTAGAGTTACATTCACTTGTAAACTCTTTCCAGATTCTAAACTAGATTATATGTATATTTGTAATATACATTGGTTAAAACATTTGTACATTTTGGGATGAAAAAAAATGATGTACACTTATTACCACTAGGGTTCCCTCCACTGTCCAGAACACTGTCTTGTCCCTGCAACAATTGCCTGTTTGTCTCAGCTGGGACAAAATACAGGAAGTGTGGGCGGGACAAGCAGGACTCTGTGCAGACTACTGGGTTATCAATCGCCCTGCTGGTCAGAGACACAATGTTACCACATACACACCATAGGATGGAGAGTCCAATGCATTATTATCCCCCTGGAGCAGATACCGGCAAAACAAGGCGGAGCCAGGACCGCTTGCAATTGTGTGGTTTCAATGGACAGCAATGCATTTCAGAGTGAAATCCGCCAAAAGAATGAACATGGAGTCTTGGGTGCGGAATCTTCACCGTGGAATTTCCGTATTGTGAATGGTGCAGCAGAATCCCATTGAGAACACCGTATTTTTCAAGCGAATTCCGCTCAGAATATCTGAAGTGTGAATGGGACCTTAGGGGTCCAATTCCATTAGAACTGTGGCCGCAGTGAGATCTGGTTGGTTGCCCCAATCGAGTGTTCAGCTCTTCCATACGCACTTCCATACATACAGTCCTCCCATATACCTTGGACTTTCCCTCACTATAACTTGCAGCAATGCATTTTACTGTGTATAGATTGAACAATATTGGGGGACTATGATATGTTAAAGGGGTACACCGGTGCAATTTTTTTTTTCTATTCAGCTGGTGACAGGTTAACCAGATTTGTAAATTACTTGTATTAAAAAATCTTAATCCTTCCAGTACTTATCAGCTGCTGTATGCTCCAGAGGAAGTTGTGTAGTTCTTTTCAGTCTGACGACACTGCTCTCTGCTGACACCTCTGTCCTTGTCAGGAACTGTACAGAGCAGGAATACATCCCCATAGCAAACCTCTACTGCTCTGGACAGTTCCTGACATGGACAGAGGTGTCAGCAGAGAACACTGGAAAGACTGCTCAGACTGGAAAGAACTGCCAACTTCCTCTGTAGTATACAGCAGATACAGCAGCTGATAAGTACTGGAAGGATTAAGATTTTTAAATAGAAGTCATTTACTAATCTCTTTAACTTTCTGGCACCAGTAGATAAAAAAAAAAAAATGTTTTCCACCGGAGTACCCCTTTAAATGTTTTAGGGCTATTGTGCATATATGTATCATATTTTATCCAATACTTATTTGTTGGCTATCTGGAAAATTCAGTGCATAGCAGTACTACTTTTCCATCAGATTATACAGGTGACTGATATATGTAGGATATACTGATCATACGATATATTTTGTTGCTGTTGTATGTAGGATATACTGATCATACGGTATATTTTGTTGCGGTTGTATGTAGGATATACTGATCAGATGGTATATATTGTTGTATGTAGGATATACTGATCAGACAGTATATTTTGTTGCGGTTGTATGTAGGATATACTGATCATACGGTATATTTTGTTGTATGTAGGATATACTGATTAGACGGTATATTTTGTTGCGGTTGTATGTAGGATATACTGATCATACGGTATATTTTGTTGTATGTAGGATATACTGATTAGACGGTATATTTTGTTGTATGTAGGATATACTGATCAGACTGTATATTTTGTTGCTGTTGTATGTAGGATTTACTGATCATACGGTATATTTTGTTGCGGTTGTATGTAGGATTTACTGATCATACGGTATATTTTGTTGTTGTTGTATGTAGGATTTACTGATCAGACGGTATATTTTGTTGCGGTTGTATGTAGGATATACTGCTCATACGGTATATTTTGTTGCGGTTGTATGTAGTATATACTGATCATACGGTATATTTTGTTGTATGTAGGATTTACTGATCATACGGTATATTTTGTTGCGGTTGTATGTAGGATATACTGATCAGACGGTATATTTTGTTGCGGTTGTATGTAGGATATACTGCTCATACGGTATATTTTGTTGCGGTTGTATGTAGGATATACTGCTCATACGGTATATTTTGTTGTATGTAGGATTTACTGATCATACGGTATATTTTGTTGCGGTTGTATGTAGGATATACTGATCAGACGGTATATTTTGTTGCGGTTGTATGTAGGATATACTGCTCATACGGTATATTTTGTTGCGGTTGTATGTAGGATATACTGCTCATACGGTATATTTTGTTGCGGTTGTTGTATGTAGGATTTACTGCTCATACAGTATATTTTTCTGCTGTTGTATGTAGGATTTACTAATGCGATTCTTTGTGATTGGATCCTCACTTTGTTCTGTCGGCTGCTACTGTTTACACAGCGGAATTTCCAAGCAGAATTCGGTGGAAAAATTCAGGTCGGAAATTCAATTTTTTTGTTCCCATTGTTTCACACAGCGGGATGTTTCCGCTGCAGAAATCCTGATTTTGGCCTCTGCATTTCTGTGAAATCTAATGAAAAAAAAAACAGTTTAGAGACAGAAAAAGGTTACAGAAAGTTTGCGGCATCTGTCAGCCGGTAATGTAATGGCCGCTGTACGGATATAATGGAACAGAGGACAAGGTATTTTAATACCGGTGCGAGAATTAAAGGTTTTTTTGCATTGATGAGAATTTTCTCCTTGGGCTTTGTATTGAAGCATGACTAAATTATAGACACGACGTACAATTCAATTATGGCAGAGTCTTCCGGCTGTGACCTCTCTCTCTTTTTTTCTTCCGCTCGTAGGAATCGCCACCGACAGTCCCAACGCGGTGCTGATAGGATTAGCTCCAGAACACTTCAACTACCAAAGCATGAATCAGGCCTTCAGGTGAGTCCTGGCCTGATTGCGTTTTATGGCTCGTGTAATTGGCTGGTTACTTCTTAACAGACGGATTAATCCTTCTTCCTCCGGAGGGACCTCGCTAACGTACGGAAAGCGGCTCCATCCGCACCGCGACTTTAATAAGGAACACACATAAAGACATGCAGGGCCGTGCCCCAATTATCTGTCAGCTGTACAGACATGTTACTTCATTTTTAAAATTTTTTTTTTTTTTTAACTTAAAGGGGTATTCCGGGGAAAAACATTTTATCCCCTATCCAAAGGATAGGGGATAAGATGTCTGATCGCGGGGGGCCCGCTGCTGAGACCCCCCGCGATCTCTGTCACCCCCCCTTCCATAGACATGAATGGAGGGGTGTGGCATCACGTCCCCAGTCCCGGAAACCCAGAGGTTTCCGAAACTGGAGATTCAGAACCCCCATAGAATGCGGGTGCTGCAGGGAGATCGCGGGGGGGGGGGGGGGGTCTCAGCACCGGGCCCCCCCGCGATCAGACATCTTATCCCCTATCCTTTGGATAGGAGATAAAATGTTTTTGCCCTGGAATACCCCTTTAAAGGAGACAGATGTAGCAGAGCTGGGTTTGTCATTGAGCCATTTTAAAATGGGTTGTGCAGGATTAAAGAAATGCAGCACCTTTCCTGTCTTAGGTTGCGTGCAGTATTGCAGCCCAGTCCCGTTCACTTCAATGGAGCCATGGTGCTACTCCAGACGCAACCTGTGGACAGGAGTGGTGCTGTTTTTGCAAGAAAGATATTTCTGTCACGGAAATTTGGATGCCCGTGTCCACAGAAAGAATAAACCTGTTTATGAGACGACGCGTTCCAGTGCGGTCCTTGAGTCTCTGAAATGTCCGCACTGAGATTTTCCCTGCGGACATTCCGTAGTGTGAACATAGCCTCAGTGTAGTAGAACTGAGTGTGTCTTTGGGCATAGCATCCCATAATATCTTGATGTGTTTATTATCTGTTAGCTTCAATTAAACATATAGCATTCTCTTAAAGGGGTACCCCGGCCCTAAGACATCTTATTCCCTATCCAAAGGATAGGGGGATAAGATGTCTGATCGCAGGGGTCCTGACGTTGGGACATCACACAGGGGCAGTCGTGACGTCATGATACTCAGACCCCGTGGTCGTGAGGCTTCAGACTCCAAGCCTCCCACTTACACAAGTGGGTGCTGCATGAGAGATTGCGGGGGCCCCAGTGATCAAACAACTTATCCCCTATCCTTTGGATAGGGGATAAGAGGTCTTAGGGCTGAAGTACCCCTTTAAAGGCATATTTCGGGATTTTTTTTTTCTTTATCTTTTGAGCCCATGAGGCAGTATAATATACTTCTATTACCTTTGTGCGCCGCTTTGTCCAGCTTTCATGCACTGGATCTGTACCCACAAGTGCTTTTATTTTACTGTTGTCCTTTTCCAGCATTCCATACAGCCAGAGGCAATGGCCATCATTTACTATTGCAAAGCCGACATGTTTTGTCTGCGCTAGAATTTGTGCCAAAATAAAAAAAAAAAAAAAAAACTACTAACTCTCCACTTTACTAAGAAGACCCGAAAAAAGGGGGCGTGATCACGGAAAAGGGGCATGTCCCCGACATTTTCACAAAAACCGAACATATTTACTAAAGTTTCCACAGAAAATGTGGTGGATTTCGGCTGAGGAAAACCAGACAGATCAGATCGTCTGTAAAAAAAAAAAAATGTAGGGAAACTTTAGTAAATACCGTGGAAAAAAAATTGTAGGTAATTAAAGGGGTACTCATGCGCTTAGACATCTTATCCCCTATCTGGGTCTGATTACCGGCGACCACGGGGCAGGCGGCGTGTGACGTCACGCTCCGCCCCTCAATGCAAGCCTATGGGAGGGGGCGTGACAGCTGTCACGCCCTCTCCCATAGGCTTGCATTGAGGGGCGCAGCGTGACGTCACACGCCGCCGGCCCCGTGGTCACCGATTATCAGACCCGGAGCGAACATGCTCCGGGGACTGATTTTAACTGGGGTGCTGCGTGGTCTCCAGGGGGTGTGGCTATGCTGCAGTTGGTGCGTGGATAGCATTACTACAATAAATCCCTTCCACCCTGCTATTCATCCACCCACTGCAGCATAGCCACACACCCTGGAGACCATGTGACTTATGACATATTGTCTTTGGCTGTATGGAATGCTGAGAAAAGGTCAGAGACAACAGTAACGAGTAACAGACCCTGCTCGATCAAAACTTTTGACTTTTTTTTTTTTTTTTTAAAGTGATCCCCCCCCCCCTCATTTTAGTCTTCAAGTGTATTTTTAAGCCTTGTGTTGTGTGAACACAGCCTAAGGGTGGATTCATATGCAGCCAACACACTTATGTATGAATGGGACAGTCTCAGAAATTTCTGCAACAAAATGTGTGAACCCTTACTGATGTAGTGGTACATGTACCCTCTGCTCGTCCCTAATACGTGACATCTGGCTATTGCCGTGACCTGAATGCAGAACAAATCACTGCCTGAGGCAAATACAACATACAAGAACATGGCTGCATAGGCAATGAGCCACTGAATGTCTGAGCTATTCTCCGGACCTTTGTATTTTCATACAAACAAATAATTTTTTCTTTTTTTGGAGGTTATTATTAAAGTTTTGTGCCATTTAACCCTTTAAGGACACACACGGTAAATGTATGGCAATTAACTTCCCACACAGTGCTGTACATTTATGGCACGACTATGTAGCGAGTGCAGAAGCAATGCTTGCTACATAGTAGGTAAGTTTCAGCAGCCGGGCCTAACAGATGATGGCGGACATCATGTTGGCCCTTGGCCCTTAACCCTATAGATGCCGTGATCAGTGGCACTTCCAGTCGTCTTATTGCACCACCACCTGCAATCACGGGGGGGGGGTCTCTTACCTCCCTCGGCCGTGCAGGTCTTCTTGTGCAGAGCTTCTTGGGAAGCCTTGAGATTCAGCGTATACAAGATGATCACCAATAGTACTGATCTGTACTATCATATTACTATGGGTGCTTTAAAAATGTACATTATATATATTGCCGGCAGAATTTTCACGGTTTGGACAATACCTTAGAGCCCATGCACTTTTCAGGCAAAAATTCTGGTGCAGCATCCTTTTATTATCTTCAATTGGATTCTACTGTATCATGCACACTGCTGAATTTTCACCATGGAAATTCCTGTTTTAGTATAAAAACATTCATTCTTTTGGCAGAATTCTGCCCCGCGCTCTATTGCCGTCAGTCAGGACAGCGCATGTCCGTGTGTTCATAGTGCAGATGGGAGACAATGGATTTTTTCTTTATTTATTTTTATTAACTTGTTTAATGCTAATTCCATTATAATTCTTATTATTTTTTTGAATATATTTTTGTTGTACAAAATTTTTGCCATTTTAGTTTGATTTTAACCTTCATTTTATTCAATATTTTGACTGTTTTTTATATAGTATAGTTTTATATTTTATTTTAGTTTTACCTATTTCATTTCTTATGACTTTATATTTTTTCTTTTTTTCCCTTGTTTATTACTAATTATTATTATTATATTTTCATTGTACAAACTTTTTAGCCGTTTTATTTAGTTTTTTATTCATTATATTTTGACTGTTCATATAGTAATATAGTATAGTTTTATTTTTGTTTTACTTACATTTTTATTACTTTATAATACATTTTTGTTTTTAATACCGTAATTTGTTTAATACTACTTATTCTATTATTTGAATAATATATATATATATAAATTTTTCTTTTTTTTTTTTTCTTTTTTTTTTTTTAGTTGTCACTGTCCAAATTTCTGACAAAAAATGAAAATTTTTTAACTTTCTCTGTTAACACTTTCTTCCATGTATCCATATAATGAGTCAGGTCACCTGGGTGCAGGGCAGGGACATGGGGCCTGGTCTATCTAATCTCACTGCTGCTCTTATCTTATCACCCCCATCATCTGCAGGTGAAATAAAGCAGATTACGTTGCTGCATTCTATAACTTATATTCGGTATTATTCACATAATTTACTTTCTCCGTTATAGCATGCTGAGGGCAGATTGAACCCAAGTCTTGCCCAGGTCAATGGTCTTACTGCCATTTGCCCGTGTAATAATCTTTCTGTTCTAGGTTTCTTGTTTATCTGTATCACCAGGAAAAAAAAACACTCTCAAAGGGGCCCCATGGTCTGTCTATACATATACACAGATGTTTATTTAAAAAAAAAAAAAAAAAAAAATGGGTCTATCGGATACAGATTGTCAAGAAAAAGACAGCTACAAGAATATTTGCCAGATTATGAGATTTAACCCCTTAAAGGGGTACTCCGCCCCTAGACATCTTATGGGGATAGGGGATAAGATGTCAGATCGCCGGGGTCCCGCTGCTGGGGACCCCCGGGATCTCCGCTGCGGCCCCCTGCTATCATACTGCACAGAGCGAGTTCGCTCTGTGTGTAATGACGGGCGATACAGGGGACGGAGCAGCGTGACGTCACGGCCCGCCCCCTCAATACAAGTCTATGGGAGGGGGCGTGGTGGTCGTCACACCCCCTGCCATAGACTTGCATTAAGGGGGTGGGCCGTGATGTCACGCTGCTTCGTTCCCTGTATCGCCCGTCATTACGCACAGAACGAACTCGCTCTGTGCAGTATGATAGCGGGGTGCCGCAGCGGAGATCCCGGGGGTCCTTATCCTTTAGATAGGGGATAAGATGTCTAGGGGCGGAGTACCCCTTTAAGGACTGAGCCCTTTTTTGCAATTCTGACCACTATCACTTTATGCATTAATAACTCTGGAATGCTCTTACCGATTATTCTGATTCCGAGATTGTTTTTTCGTGACATATTCTACTTTAATACAGTGGTAAATTTTCTTCGTTACGTGCATCCTTCCTTGGTGAAAAATCCCCAAATTTCATGAAAATTTAGAAAATGTTGTATTTTTCTAACTTTGAAACTCCTTGCTTGTAAGGAAAATGGACATTCCAAATAAATTATATATTGATTCACATATACAATATGTCTACTTTATATTTGTATCATAAAGTTGACATGTTTTTCTTTTTTGGAAGACATCAGAGGGCTCAGAAGGGAAGGAGCGACAATGGGATTTTGGAGATGGCTGAAATGGCTTTTGGGGGGCATGTCACATTTAGGAAGCCCCTATGGTGCCAGAACAGCAAAAAAAAAAAACATGGCATACTTTTTTGGAAACTACACCCCTCAAGGAATGTAACAAGGGGTCCGCTGAGCCTTAACACCCCACAGGTGTTTGACGACTTTTCGTTCAAGTCGGATGTGTAAATTAATTTTAAAAAAAAATCACTAAAATGCTGGTTTTCCCCCCAAATTTAAAATTTTTACAAGGGCTTATAGGAGAAAATATCCCCCAAAATTTTTAACCCCATCTCTTCTGAGTATGGAAATACCCCATGTGTGGACGTCAAGTGCACTGCGGGCGCACTACAATGCTCAGAAGAGAAGTCACATTTGTCTTTTGGAAAGCAAATTTTGCTGAAATGGTTTTTGGGGGGCATGTCACATTTAGGAAGCCCCTATGGTGCCAGAACAGCAAAAAAAAAAAAAAAACACATGGCATCCTATTTTGGAAACTACACCCCTCAATGAACGTAACAAGGGGTACAGTGATCCATAACGCCCTACAGGTGCTTGACAAATTTCTGCTAAAGTTGGGTGTGAAAATGAGAAATTAGATTTTTTCACAAAAATGCTGGTGTTACCCCAAATTTTTCATTTTCACAAGGGGTAATTGGACAAAAAGCCCTCCAAAATCTGTAACCCCATTTCTTCTGAGTATGGAAATGCCCCATATGTGGATGGAAAGTGCTCTGTGGGCGCACTACAATGCTCAGAAGAGAAGGAGCGCCATTGAGCTTTTGGTGAGAGAATTTGGTTGGAATTGAAGTGGGAGGTCATGTGCATTTACAAAGCCCCTCATGGTGCCAGAACAGTGGATCCCTCCCCACATGTGACCCCATTTTGGAAACTACACCTCTCACAGAATTTAATAAGGGGTGCAGTGAACATTTACGTAGTATATGAAGAAATTCGAAGTGGATCCAGCAATTCCAATAAAACATCGATTTTATTCGTAGTTAAACAGCATAGAAATCTTCTGCAGATAGCACTCGCAGCACACCATCGAGCCAGTGATACACAGCAACATGGAAGCGTCCTATGGAAGCGTCCCATGGAAGCTGTGAGTGCTATCTGCAAAAGATTTTTATGCTGTTTAACCACAATTATTGGAATTGCTGGATCCACTTCGAATTTCTTGATATGCTACGTATCAAGCTGGGCCAGGCTTAGGATCCGTGCAAAACCATTGGGAGGTGAGCTGAAGATTTTTCTTTTCATTTCAGTGAACATTTACACCCCACTGGCGTTTGACAGATCTTTGGGACAATGGGCTGTGCAAATGAAAAATAAAATTTTTCATTTTCACGGACCACTGTTCCAAAAATCTGTCACCTGTGGGATGTAAATGCTCACTGTACCCCTTATTACATTCAGTGAGGGGTGTAGTTTTCAAAATGGGGTCACATGTCGGGGGGTCCACTGTTCTGGCACTATGGGGGCTTTGTAAACACACATGGCCTTCAATTTCAGACACATTCTCTTTGCCAAAAGCCCAATAGCGCTCCTTCTCTTCTGAGCATTGTAGTTCGCCCGCAGAGCACATTACATCCACATACTGGGTATGTTCTTACTCAGAAGCACTGTAAAATCAGCCACCCCTATGCAAATCACCAATTTAGACCTCAAATGTACATGGCACGCTCTCACTCCTGAGCCATGTTGTGTGCCCGCAGAAAAATAGAAAAAATGTGCCTCCAGCTGTTGCATAACTACAACCCCCAGCATGCACAAACTACCAAAGGGCATGCTGGGAGTTGTAGTTGGAACTCCATCTGTTGCAAAACTACAACTCCCAGCATGCACTTTGGCTTTGCATGCCGAGAGTTGTTGCTAAGCAACAGCAGGAGGTGAACAGGCCTCACCTCCTGCTGTATCCTGCCACCGTAACCGCTGCTACCACCGATCCTGCTGCTCCTATCGCCGCCCTTGCACCAGAGGGGACCCCCGCCGGTCCAGGACAAGGTAAGAGACCCCTGCCGGCCCCGATCACCGCCCAGCAGTGTCGTGATTGGTCGGTCATTCCGACCGACCAATCACATAATGGTGAGACGGCACCCATGCCACCTCACTCCTGCTTGGTAAGGGTGAATGGGGCTGTCTCAGACAGCCCCATTCACCCTTTTTTCCGGGTCACCAGAGACCTGATTGACCCGGAATAGCTGCAAATCGCTGGTCTCAGGACCCCCCAGGGGTTTGCACGGGGTGCCTGCTGATAGATATGGTAGGGACCAGAGTTCCCACGGGCGTACCCATACACCCTCAGTCCTTAAGGACTTTAAAACGGGGGGCGTATGGATACACCCGGTGTCCTTAAGGGGTTAAAACTAGGGATCGACCGATTATCGGTATGGCCGATATCGGCCGATAATCACGATTTTGGGCATTATCAGTATTGGCAATTACCTTGCCGATAAGCCGATAATGCCCCCCCGCCGCACCGCCCCCGACCCACCGCACCGCGTCGCACCCCCCACCGTAGTGCTGGGAGGTATACCGGTATGAACCGGATACAGTTTTTTTTTCTCTCCCACGGTATGGATTTTTGCCCATACCGCTATACCGGTCGGGCACCTCCCCCACCCTCCGAGTTAAACTTACCCGTAATGGGGGTGGTCCAGGCCATCCATCCTTCGTGTAGTGTCCGGCGGCATTCCGGGTGGAGGGTGAACCGGTCTGTACTTCTTCTCCGGGGGTCCTCTTCTCCACTCCGGGCAGGCTCCGGCTTAGTACGCTGCATAGACACCGCTACGCCGTGACGTCAGGTGCGTCGCTGCGCATGGGTGTCACTGCGCAGCGGCGTCTATGCTGCGTTACTAGGCCGGAGCCTGCCCGGAGTGGAGAAGAGGACCCCTGGAGAAGTACAGCCTGGACCGGTTCACCCTCCACCCGGAATGCCGCCGGACACTACAGGAAGGATGGATGGCCCGGACCACCCTGACAGGTAGGGGGAGAGAAGTGGGTGGCGGCGGCGGCCTATGGCACCGCAAAAGCCACTGCAGTGTATTGATTTAAAGCGCCCGCTTTAAATCAATGATCTGCAGCGGTGTCGCGGGGGGATAAATAGCCGATAACTTATACCGGAATATCGGTATAAGTTATCGGCTATCGGCCCTAACCTCCACCGATTATCGGTATCGGCCCTAAAAAAACGATATCGGTCGATCCCTAGTTAAAAACGTACCCGTCAAATCCAACAAAAAACATTTTTTTTAATATATCACTCAGTACCTTTTCCTGACCATGTACATAAAATTTTTAAGTCTAGCACCTTTTTTTTTTTTTTTTTTTATTACACTCTTAATTTAGCTCACTAGTCTGAATTCCTCTCAAAGGGAGGGGGCGTGGCCTCACTGTGCAGGTCTCCACCCCCCTCCCTCAGTATGCTGTCTGCTCACATCTTCCCTAGCATTATAACTCCCAGCTTGTCCTCATTGACAGTAGCGGGACACAAGCTGACAGTGGGAGGATTTTTCCTCCAGCTCTGAGCCCTGCGCTCACAGCTGTCAATCAAGGAAGTGTGTCCATGACATAGGTGATGGTGTATGGACACAGCAGGACTAGTATGTGTCCAAGCAGGCAGGGGGGGCAGTTGTTTGACTGGCTTTTTTGGTATGAAATACTGAAAATGTTCTAATGAAAGCAATTGCAAAACATATCAAAAGATTTTGTATCTGACAGTGCCCATTTAACAGATTATTGGACAGAAGGTGAATATTTCCAGCTTAGAGATTATACAATGTATATGGAAGGTTTTAGTCCCTCTCACATTTTGTTATGTTGCTCCTTGTGCTAATATAAAATAAATAGTTTTCGTCCATCCTTCTGCACCCAATACCCCATAATGAGAAAGTGAAAACAGATTATTAGAAATCTTTGCAGATGTATTAAAAAGGGAAAATTTCAATCTTGCAGTGACATAAGTATTCATACCCTTTACTCAGGACTTAGGTGAAGCCCCTTTTGGCAGTGATCACAGCCTCCAGTCTTCTTGGGGATGAGGCCACAAGGTTTCCCCACCTGGATTTGGGGATTTTCTGCCATTCTTCTCTGCAGACTCAAGCTCTGTCTGGTTGGATGAGGAAGTCGGTGAAAGCCATTTTCAGTTCTCTAGAGAGGTTTCATTGGATTCTAGGCTCTTAGGATCATGGGGGGAGCTTTATCTATGTCAGTGTAGGTGTACTCATTTTATACAGAGGTTATGGTGTAGTTGGAGTGTACATGTGCCAAATTTTAAACGGGGCAGGGCCTGTGGTAAATATGTGGCAAGTACAGCGGTGTGAAACATCACTTTGCATGACCCCTTTCTTTGCGACTTTTTCCACCCGCACGACTTTTGTGCGACTTTTTGAAAGCCAGTTTTGCAGCCAGGTCTGTTCTGGTGTAGGTTTTTTGTGTAATTGAAGGCTGTGCCATAAATCTGAGACTTTTTTTTAGAAAAGTCACACGTCGTAAATCACTGACCACTGCAAAGTAAAAAGCAGATCTTGCGTAAAACATATGCCCCCCCCTCATATTGTGTTGTTGGAAGGTGAAACTTTAGCCCAGTCTGAGGTCCAGAGCGCTCTGGATCAGGATCTTTGGAGCACAGCCAGAATGACCATTGGGTTCTTGGTCATCTCTCTTACCAAAGTTCTTTTCCCTTATTTAGTTTGGTGGGAAGAGTCTGGGTTGTTCCTAACTTCCATTTAATAATTAATGACACTCGGCTTTTGGGAACATTTAGTGCAGCAGGATTTTTGTACTCTTCTCCATTTCTGTGCCCTCACACAATCCTGTCCCTGAGCTTCACAGGCAGTTCTTTCCATCTCATGGCTTGGTGTTTGCTCTGATATGTATCAGCTGTGAGACCTTATACAGACAGGACTGTGTCTCGCCATAGGCGGTTCGGGCATGCTGGGAGTTGTAGTTTTGCAACAGCTGGAGGCACACTTGTTGGGAATCATTGCACTATGGGGTAGATTGATGGAAGATATCAATATATTAATATTCACCTTATTTGCTTGTCAAATATTAAGATCCCTGCTGTAGTTTTGCCAGAATCTTCGCCAGTGGAATAGACAGTCGGCGGCTCCACGTTTACATTTTTTTAAAAATAAATAAATACATTTAAATCCACCAAAAGATTTGACATGTCAGTTCTTAAAGAAGATGTCCAGTGCTAAACAATTTAACCCCTCCATTCATTTCTATGGGAGAGACTAAGACACAGGAACGCTCCCATATAGATGAATGGAGGGGGAGTGCTTGTACCAGCTGACCTGCTGTGTGCAAGATGTCACACACAGCAGTTTGGCTGGGGCCAAGTTGGGGCCCCATTAAAGGAGATTGCGGGGGTCCCAGCAGTCGGACCCCCAGCGATCAGACATTTATCTAGGGGATAAATTAAATTGCTTAGCACTGAACATCTTCTTAAAGGTGGCTTTTCCCATTGAAATGAATGGAATGTGACAGTATTAGACATCAGAAAGCTACATCATGGCCCAGATACCGAATCCAGGAAGAGACTATGTACAATAGTGGTGTACCAGGACTAGAGATGAGCGAACTTACAGTAAATTTGATTCGTCACGAACTTCTCGGCTCGGCAGTTGATGACTTTTCCTGCATAAATTAGTTCAGCTTTCCGGTGCTCCGGTGGGCTGGAAAAGGTGGATACAGTCCTAGGAGACTCTTTCCTAGGACTGTATCCACCTTTTCCAGCCCACCGGAGCACCGGAAAGCTGAACTAATTTATGCAGGATAAGTCATCAACTGCCGAGCCGAGAAGTTCGTGATAAATCAAATTTACTGTAAGTTCGCTCATCTCTAACCAGGACCGGTGCGGAGGATAGGTGAAATCTGGTTTGCATAGGCAACAACTACTTCTCCCCCTGTGGAAAGCAGAGGCAAGATTTTCTTATACGACTGGAGTTGTGTCCTTATGCACTTGCTATGTATGGTGCACCGACCATCACTTGGCACTACCATCCTCTACCAGTGTGCGTGTATAGAGAATTGGTAGCTATTGATATATGTGAATTGCTGCACGTATGTGAGCAGGGCGGCCCATGGTTCTTATCACCGTTGTATCACAAGATCTGATCATAAAGATCTGTGTGTACGCAGTCTAATCACAGGCACCGCCATCTTATCAGGTCTTTGCTTATACCTGGGGTTAACCCTATACTGTGCACACCAGTAATCTCCAGTGTGTGGCAGAAGTGTAACACTATCCAACCCCTGAACATCTATTGGGGGGGGGGGATTCATCAAAACCTGTGTAGAGGACGAGTGGTGCAGTTGCCCATAGCAACCAGATTGCTTCTTTCATTTTTAAAAAGGCCAATCTGATGGGTTGCTATGAGTAACTCTTCCTCTACACAGGTTTTGTTAAATCTCCCAATATGTTCTTCAATGGGATTGTCAAGTTTGGAAAATACCTTTTTTTGTTAGAAGGGTCCCCTGCTAAAACCACCGGTGACCAGATGTAATCTGATTGGCAGCAAGTGTTTGATTTTCTCAGCAGCGCCACCACAGGGGGGAGTGAAGCATTGCACGGTTCCTATTTAAAATGAATGTGCAGTCCATGTACTGAATACCCATGCCGGGTCCTCCAGGGCAATAGACCAGTGGTCCCCAAACTGTGGCCCTCCAGATGTTGCAAAACTACAATTCCCAGCATGCCTGGACAGCCGCTGGCTGTTCAGGCATGCTGGGAGTTGTAGTTTTGCAACATCTGGAGGGCCACAGTTTGGGGACCACTGCAATAGACACTCTTTTGTATTTGCTCTCTGCTCTAGTTAAAGGGTCCTGAATGAAGGGTCCCATACTATTAAATGGGTACTCCAGTTAGGAAATAAACTTATATACCAAATGAGTCAGATCCAGCAGGTGCAGTTAAAAATAATTCATATTTTATTCATCATGTCAAAACATCAAAGACTTTGCAAGATAAACACAACACTGATGCACTTCTGGCACCCGGCACCCTTAGTCATGGCTAAGTCAATGCGTCGATGTTGCGGCTGTCTAAAATAAAAATATCCTAAATAAAATATAGTCTTTTTAACTACACCTGTGGGATCTGACTCTCATTTGTTTATGAGAAGTGAAGTATCCCGGATCAGGGACACAGATGGGCCATTAGTTTTTCATAAGTGGAGTACCCCTTTTCATAAGTGGAGTACCCCTTTTCATAAGTGGAGTACCCCTTTTCATAAGTGGAATACCCCTTTTCATAATTTGAAGCCAGCCATAAACCCCATTTGCCCTGTAGGATATATAACTAAGGATTGCCTAAGGCAGAGTTCATACCTCCTTCAGGGTCTACTTTTCCAGTATACCAGCTAATAGGTATGCCAGTGTTTACCATGGTGGGCTTATTCACTTAAATGGACAGTTTGTTGTCTACTAGTGACCATGTACGGTCTATTTCCCAAACACACAGCATAGCTGTCAATGAAAACCGATATCAAGAGTCCTGCTGATGGTTTAATTCTAGAAGATTACATTTTTTATTTATTCATTTTTTTTGTCAGTATTGACCTTTAACCCTTTCCATTATCTCTTTCCAGACTGGCGCTGGATGGCGCTCCCATCATAGCCATACACAAGGCCAGGTATTACAAAAAGAAAGATGGCCTAGCACTGGGTCCTGGTCCATTTGTAACAGCTTTGGAATATGCAACAGACACAAAGGCCACAGTGGTGGGGAAACCAGAGAAGACTTTCTTCCTTGAAGCCCTGAGGAGCACAGGCTGCTGCCCGGAGGAAGCTGTCATGATAGGGGATGTAAGTGACAAAGTATAAAGGGTTTGGTGTATCTAATAAATAATGGGGGGGATTGGTGTATCTAATACCTAATTGGGGGGGGGGGGGGAAATTGGTGTATCTAATACCTAATAATGGGGGGGGGGGAATTGGTGTATCTAATACCTAATTGGGGGGGGGGATTGGTGTAGCTAATACCTAATGGGGGGGGGGGGGGGATTGGTGTACCTAATGGTGGGATTGGTGTATCTAATACCTAATTGGGGGTGGGGGTTGGTGTACCTAATACCTAATGGGGGGATTGGTGTATCTAATACCTAATTGTGGGATTGGTGTATCTAATAAAGTGGCCAGTAAGTGTATATCACATATTTTACTTTCAAAGCATTTTAAATGTAGCACTGCCATACGTATCTATGGGGGACATGTATCATTATTTGTGTATGGTAGAAGCATTTTACCCCTTTTCCCGAATTCAAAATTATGAGCAGAAGCGCAAAATTTATCAATAAAGCGCAATGAGCTTCATAAATTGCGGGTAAATATAGTAATCTCCTCAATCCACTATTTGGAAAATAGAATCGATGATTTAGGGCATCTTGCTATGTTAAGTCCATAATGGCTTATATTTGTGCAAAAAAAACAGCTCTTGCGGCAAAATTTCTGGTGTAAAGAAAAGTACGCAGTTAATAAATCCATGTGTACTATAGAGGTCACTCCAAGGTACCACGATTCAGCCACATCTGGAGGACATGCTCTACCAAAACGTGCGCAAAAAAATGCGCAAAAAAAGTGCTTGCGCAAAATTTTGCACAAAAACATACACACAAAACGGGTAAAATCTTTGATACATGTCCCCCAATGTACTTATTTCTAGCGTTCTCATTAAACTTTCTTTTCTGCACTGTGATCGCCTATTGGGTGAAGAAGTGAAGTCGACTGACCTGCAGTCCTATGTAAAACCTCCAGAAAACACGATTATTGTGGGTCAGCTAACCCTGCTACATTTAACGTATACGATACAGAGCTTATTTTCAGAGGATTTGAAATGTAGCAGTGCCCTCTTGTGGTCTTACCTGGTATTTCCCCTATTTGCCATCTGTGTACCATAAACCTGTATGGAGTGCTCCTTTTTTTTCCACAGAGTTAGAGCCACATTATGTCACCTGCAGACTGAGCATGCTGGGAGTTGTAGTTTTGCAACAGCTGGAGGCACACTGGACTGAGAACATTGGTCTATATAAATTACTGTACTGACTTTGACCCTAGATGAGTAAAGCAGAGATATAACAATAAAACATATGCTTATATATACAGTTTTTTCTTTACTTTCAGGACTGCAGGGATGATATTGGGGGCGCACAGGACACTGGCATGGTGGGGATTCTAGTAAAAACTGGTATGTATCTATAGGCTGCTTTTTAGATCTGCTTTATAAAGATACAGCTTTGTCCTGCCTAGGTCTCAGTCTGAGCCTCTAGAGCAGTGTTTCCCAACCAGGGTGCCTCCAGCTGTTTCAAAACTACAACTCCCAGCATGCCCGGACAGCCTTCGGCTGTCCGGGCATGCTGGGAGTTGTAGTTTTGAAACAGCTGGAGGCACCCTGGTTGGGAAACACTGGTACAGACAATCCCCCATGCTTTACATTGCAGATTGTGTGCAAGCTCAGATTTCCTATACATCAAGGACAGTTTATACACTTGGCCCATGGAGTAGTGCTGGGCGATATGGCCTAAAATTAATATCACAGTATTTTTTTTTTTTTTACTATCACGGTATCACCGCCTGTAAACCCCCCCCCGCGAGCGCTACCATCACCACTAGCGGGGTCCCTGTGCCCACTAGCGGTGTCAAATGTGCCCCCCCCCCCCCGCTACCATCACCGCTAGCAGGGTCCCTGTGCCCACTAGCGGTGTCACAAGAATTTCGAGCGCGGCTCTGTTCCCCGTCCCTGTCAGCTCTTAGGGTACGGGAACAGATTTAAAAGCCTCGCGCACAGCACTACGCAGTACTGCGCAGGTGCAGCACTACGCAGATAGCGTAGGGCTAACGTAGGGAGCGCTAGGAGCCTAGCGTTAGCCCTACGCTATTTGCGTAGTACTGCGCAGTACTACGTTAGCTGCGCGCGAGGCTTTTAAATCTGTTTCCGTACCCTAAGAGCTGACAGGGACGGGGAACAGAGTTGCGCTCAGAATTCTTGTGACACTGCTAGTGGGCACAGGGACCCCGCTAGCGGTGATGGTAGCGCTCGCGGGGGGCATATTTGACACCACTAGTGGGCACAGGGACCCCGCTAGCGGTGATGGTAGTGCTCGTGGGGGGCACATTTGACCCCGCTAGTGGTGGGGATTGATCGTGCTCGCGGGGACACAGTAAATGGATTAGCCGCGCTGGGCTCTACAATTCATCGGGAGGGTGGGGGAGGGGCCCAACCGGTATAGGCAAAAATCCATACCGTGGGAGAAAAAAAAAACGGAATCCGGTTCATACCGGTATACCGCCCAGCACTACCATGGAGGAGGTTGGGTTTGATGTTATTTGTACCTTGTTTATGTTCTATCCTAAACAGGCAAATACAGGAAAGGCGATGAGGCCAAAATCAACCCATCGCCTCATCTGACCTGTGACGACTTTCCTCAGGCTGTGGATCACATACTGAAGAATCTGCTGTGAAGACGTGACTATGGAATGAATAGACTCCCATCACAACTAATAGGACTCCCCTGTGAAATAAAAAAGATTCACAATAATTTCCTGTAAACTGCAGGAGGCAGACAAATACACCCTATACAGCATGCCGAATAGTGATTTGGAGGTGGGTAAAGCCTGCATGGCCCTAAAGTGTACTTAAAGCATCAGGAAGTCTCTATTATTCATTTTAAGACATAATTTAGAGAAGAACCTTTGTGAAGTCTTTACCTTCATAGTTCTGCCATTTGTGAGGTGGACCTCTCCTCCTTCCCCTATTACTTACTAAGGCCGGGTTCACACAGCCGGAAAAAGCTAGTGGATATTCTGTACCTTTTAATAATCTGGTGCTAGGACCACTCCGTTTCTTAGACTGCAATGCATTTCTGAGTGGAATCAGCAGAAACAAGTCTATTCTGTATGTGGATGCCGGAATTAGGGTTTCTGCCGTGTGCAAGGTGCAGCAGAATCCCATTGAAATCAATGGGACTCTGCTGCTGTGGAATAATGCGCAGGCTTTCTGCCATGTGAACATACCCTTACAGGGTGTTGTCATGGTCTGCCATGTTGGTGCTCGTTCACATTGCCAGTGTGCTCCACTAAAGGGAGTTAAGCAAAGAAAAAAAAAAAAATAAATAAACACTGCATGTCCTATTTCTTTCTCCACTCAACTCCAGTAAAATACTGGACCCCATTTAAGTCAATAGGACCCGTCAGACCTGGCGGTGTCAGTTGTGCTGTGACCCATTCTGGGTCTATTCGGCACAACAAAACAAAGCCGTACGGACCCTAAACGGGTTGGAGCGCAATGGCAGTGTGAACTTAGCCTTACAAATACTCTGGAGCTGGTGCTTGGTCCCTGACAGAGACTGTCTGCATGATTCAGTGCTGATGCTGCTGTAATCACATGACTTCATTTACTAACAAGTTTGTTCGATCCCTTCAAAATGTCACTATCATTAAATAAATAAATAAATAAACTTTTGCCATGTGATAGAGACAAGGCAAAAGTTTTAATCAGTGGAATGAGCCGAAAGAAGCACACAGCTAAGAATTTCTCTTCCTGACTCAGTCAGGCTCCATAGACTTCTATAGAGTCAGTCTCCTTCTGTATATGGGAAGAGAAGCACTCTAGTGCTCCTGGTTGCTATGGGCAACTGCACCACACTAGACAGACAGGCTTTGATAAATCTCCCCCCACAGTTTTTCTTCAGCTGGAACCAGGACCTATGTCGGGGTGGAGGGAATTATGAACAGTTCCAAATATCAGGCAATCCTGGCCAAAAACCTTCAGGTGTCCATTAAAAGATGAAGTTCACCTTTCAGCACTACAACGACCCAAAGCACGCATCTAAATCCACAAAAACTTGGATTCTCCAGAAGAAAATTAAACATTTTTGAATGGTCCAGCTGGAGCCTAGACCTTTAAAAGGGTCCTTCCTGTGGAGTCGGTAGATAAATGTTCAGACTCCGACTCCGCAGTTTTTTGTACTTCCAACTCCTCTGTATTAATATGTGAATGTATTTTATATATTCCTTGAAGGAAAGAAAGGTAACATACCTGTCATTACCACAGGACTACTGGCTGGGAAGCCAACAGTCTACTGTATTGGACATTTTAAAGGGGTACTCCGTTACCTTGCTATCGGTGCTCCGCTTTCCAGCGTCCGGAAGTTATTGTTCTGAACGATGTGTGTGCGGGCTTCCGTGTTCAGGGCTGCCCCTCGTGACATCACACCCCGCCCCCTCAACGAAAGCCTATGGGAAGGAGGCGCGACGGCCGTCCCGCCCCCTTCCTATAGACTTTTGTTGAGGGGGCGGGAATGACGTCACTAGGGGGCGGGCGTGACATCACCAGGGGCGGCCCTGAATCTCGAAGCCCGCACATAGTTTGGAACAATAACTTCCGGAGGCTGGAAAGCGGAGCACCGATAGCAAGGTAACAGAGTACCCCTTTAAGCAAAAGACAAACACAATGAAAACAAAGTTTTATTAATTTAATTACGTTTTTCCAAAGGTTTACAGCTTCAGTCTTGAACTATTGACCCTCCATTCCCTTCACTTATACAAGTGTCTCTTGTCCTGCAAAATCCATATTTACTTAACCCCTTATCAGTGAGAGGCTAGGTTACCCATGGGTTCCCTGTAACAGCAGAATACAACACTATGGAAAGTATAAGTATTGCCGCTCCTAATTGTGCGTTGTGTGCCATATAGTGAAGCACATGAAAAGCTTCTTCACTGTCACTTAACGTGTTCGTTTTGCGGTTACGTGAGGCACTGCATGCATTGGTCTTTATTCTTACAGTAGAGAAGTCATTAATTATAACTTTTTGTGAATTGAGACATTTTGACTTGCTTTTTTTAAAATTCCAATCTAAATTTAGTAGGAGTCGGTGCATTGTTTGCCGACTCCAGGTACCCAAAATTTCGTCCAACTCCTCAGACCTGCGGGGAACTGAACTTATCCTCTATCTACAGGATAGCGGATAAGTGTCTGATCGCAAGGGAAGTGCAACTGCTGGGGCCCATCCTACTTCGCTCTCCGGCCCGCCCACCTTCCTAAAGGAGGACAAATGACGGCTCAATCAGCCAATCACTGGCTGAGAAGAGACATCATTGTGGCTGGCGATTGGCTGAATGTGCTGTCACTTGCCCACACCCAGGAAGGTGGGGGGCGGAGCGCGGAGGATGAGCAAGTAGCAGATCCTGTGGGGCCCCAGCAGTCAGACCCCCAGCGATCATACACTTATCTATAGGACAGGGGATAAATGTCTGATACGTTCAGTTGCCCCGGACTACCCCTTTAACCCAATAGAACATCTGTGGGGTGATCTGAAGAGGTCTGCGCACAGGAGATGTTCTCACAATCTGACAGATTTGGAGCTTTTGCAAGGAAGAGTGGGCAACCATTGTCACGTCAAGATGTGCCATACTAATAGACTCCTACCCGAAAAGACTGATCACTGTAATAAAACCAAAGGGTGCTTTAACAAAGTATTAGTGTAAGGGTGTGCAGACTTATGCGAACAGGGTAAAGTGTGGTGTTGTTATTTTTATTATTTTTTTCCCATCTAAAAGATTTCAGTTTGTTTTACAATTGAATTGTTCACCTTCTAGGTCACATTAAAGCATTGGTCTTAAACTGTGGCCCTCCAGATGTTGCAAAACCTAGACTCCCAGCATGCCCGGACAGCCGTTGGCTGTCCGGGCATGCTGGGAGTTGAAGTTTTGCAACATCTGGAGGGCCACAGTTTGAGAACACTGCATTAAAGGGGTACTCCAGTGGAATTTTTTTTTTTTTTTAATCAACTGGTGCCAGAAAGTTAAACAGATTTGTAAGTTGCTTCTATTAAAAAATCTTAATCCTTCCAGTACTTATTAGCTGCTGAGTGCTGAATACTACAGAGGAAATTCTTTACTTTTTGGAACACAGAGCTCTCTGCTGACATCATGACCACAGTGCTCTCTGCTGACATCTCTGTCCATTTTAAGAACTGTCCAGAGTAGGAGAAAATCCCCACAGAAAACATATGTTGCTCTGGACAGTTCCTAAAATGGACAGAGATGTCAGCAGAGAGCACTGTGGTCATGATGTCAGCAGACAGCTCTGTGTTCCAAAAAGTAAAGAATTTCCTCTGTAGTATTCAGCAGCTAATAAGTACTAAAAGGATTAAGATTTTTTTAAAGAAGTCATTTACAAATCTGTTTAACTTTCTGGCACCAGTTGATTTAAAAAAAGAAAAAAAAAAAAAAAGATTTCCACCGGAGTACCCCCTAAGGTCCTGACCTGATTTATCTTTCTCTCATTCTTTAACATAAGAACCTGCCATTTTATCAGGAGTGTGTAGACTTTTCATATCCGCTGTAGATCTTGTTCACAGATGCATCAGGAAAACAATATTTTAGGTATTTTTATTATTTAAATAGTTCCTATTGTGCAAAGTGTGCCATAATAAACAGGATAAGAAACCTGGCGTCCATGTCTCAGAGCGTGCCCGCCACTGAGGGCAGTTTGTTCCTCGTGCTGTGTGGTGCCCACCGCTGTTGCTTCCTCTTTCTCTCACACCGACTCAAACTCTTTCTGCCATGCGCTGTATTTTTCAGCCATGCTTTTGGCTGAAGGCTTTGTGTGCGCTAAAACGTCCTGAAAATCGGAGGTGGTCACTGTGTCCAGACGAATGATGGGCAGGTTCTGGCTCCCTGGAATGAAGACAGACATAGGTTGGTAGACCCGCTGAGCAGAAAATTTGTAGATATATAGGAAAGAAGGGGGGGGGGGGTGGAGGTGCACAGGTTGCAGTCACCCTTGGTCTCTACCATGTGACAGGTAAGCAGTACTTTAAATGATACGAGGGCTTTGGGGTCCAGGAGCTGCTAGTTACAAATGTCTAATGTAGTGTCTGGCCACATTGTGTGAATTTTGTACTGTATGTTCTTGCTGGGCAGGAGGTATACAGTGAATACATCCTGTGTATAGCCACCGCTCAGCCCCTCTAGGAGCAGGGACTCCCATCAGTATAGTGATAAGAGTCCAGGTTCCTTTATAATATACAGTGGCGCGCTATGCGTTACTGTATACCGTATGGCTGGCGGAGATAAGTAGTAATGCTATGCATCACTACTTAATTCCTTACACTCCATGGGCCGGGCGCTCTGCCCCAACGCACAAAGTGGTAACCTAAAGAAGCTAAAAATTGCCACTGGATAAAATGTTGGCATTTTTTGGTGTAAGGAAACTCCACAAAAAAAAAACGCCAGAAAAAAACCAAAGCCTTAAAAAGGAGTTATCCAGGAATAGAAAACCAGAGCTAATTTCTTTCAAAAACCACTCCATCTGTCTGTCTGTCTCCAGGTTGGGTTTGGTTCTTCAGCTCAGTTCCATTGAAATGAATGGAGCCAAGTTGTTATTCTACACACAACCTGGGGACAGATGTGGAGCTGTTTAAAAAAAAAAAAAAAAAAGAAATTAGCTCTGTTTTTATATTTCTGGATAACCCCTGAACCTGCCACAGTCATAGATCTCAGTGGACAGACATCACTACCCAGAGGACTGTGAGTGGATGAATCTTTGGTTTATGGCAAGAACATTTTGGTAGGCTGCGAGTATAGGAAAAGGAATTATTTTTTCTTATATACAGCAGTGTATGGGTGTATTTGTGTTTTTTGGCTGAATTCATGTTGTGGTTTTTAGTGAAATTTTTGCAATCATTTTAGTATGATTTTGCAGTGATTACAAAAGTCGCAGTATATAAAATATATAATCTCTCTATCTATATATAGATATATCAAACACATTAAGTATTTGTGCCATTGACCTGCTTACCTTGTTGGTGATTTTCTAGTGCATGAAAAACTTTCCTCACCGGTCTCATGGCGGCTTCTTTACACACGAGCTTAATATCTGATCCTGAATAACCTTCAGTCTCCTACACAGGACAGAGGAACTAAGTGATAAACGTCCTGCGCTAAACCGTACGTATTACTGCAGCAATGGCCGCTTCGTATCATGCCGCATTGTTATGATTTAACAAGCACATATAAGTACTAAATAAATAAGTACACCAAGACAGATTGGCAATTGTAAGGTTTGCTTTTCAAATATTCAAAGGGTCTCAGCCAGTCTGTTGTGCATCTTTTTAAAAGGGATTTTCCAGGAATAGAAAAAACAGAGCTAATTTCTTTCAAAAACAGCACCACATCTGTCCCCAGGTTGGGTGTGGTATTACAACTTGGATCCATTCATTTCAATGGAATTAAGTTGCAGAATCACACTCAACCTGAAGACAGACGGGTAGTGGTTTTTGAAAGAAATTAGCTTTTTTTTTTCTATTCCTGGATAACCCCCTTTAACATACACTGTCTATCCATTATTCCAACTTTGAGATTGATGTCAGTGAATGTTACTATACAGGAGCTAAAAACCCATCACATCGACCAGACACGGCTAAACGAGCAAAAATTTGTAGCAAGTCCTGCACCTATGACACTTGGATATAATCAGGATAGAGTTTGGGTGCGTTCACACCTAACTAATCCGCTGCGGGTAACCCGCAGCGGATTAGTTAGGTGTGAACGTACCCAAACCAATCTACTAGCAGATTTTCTAGCAGAATTTCGGCTGCCAGCAGCAAAATAAGTTACGCGTGAACGTACTCTTTCAGTCTTTGGGTCCAAATTTGACTGATTTCGATTCACTGACAGCAAGCAGAGACCTTGAAAATATACTATGCTACAGGAACTTTCACGATTAATTTTTTTTTTTTTACTTAACATAACACTGGTACTTACTGTTATAATAATATAAAACATTTATAACTTACATAAAGGGCATCATTAAGCCAGTAAAAGGCTAAGTTCACAGTGTGAAACTCAGCAACATATTGTAAGTCATGTGTGAATGGAGAAATATATGACTTAAAGGGGTACTCTATTGCTAGGCATCTTATTACCTATCCTTTGGATAGGGGATAAGATGTCTAGGAACGGAATACCCTTTTAAAGCTCAAATAAAATACAAGATAAAAGAATTTTAAAAAAGTATTTACTAAAAAATTTCATGTTTTTGGGGGGTGAAATTCAGCTTTTTGGCTACAGTCCCTGGAGTTCTAACAATGTACAGAAGAAAATAATGTTTTGTATTTACCTCTCCCAGCACGCTGTATTCCAGCTCAGTTCTCAGTTCTACTCCTCCGCTATTGCTCACTGGTGGCAGCCAGTGCTGGATCATGGACTCTCGTGCTTCTTTACTGGGTAAATCCACCAAAATCCTCTTCTCCAGCCGCCTTAACATGGCACAATCCAATTCCCTGAGATAAAGATGTTGCTTTATTTTTATAGATCACACAATAGATAATAGAGCGGCACCGCACCCTGTATGTAATAGCAGCACCTGTCTATAAACCCTGGATCGGCACTGCGGGTACTCGGGGTAAACGACCAGCAGTGGTGAGCGGAATAGTGGTAAACAGCATCCGTAAGTAACAATAGTAACCGAACATGAAAGCAATCCTGCACTCAACGCAGCAAATTAGGTCATCCAGCTCCTCGTAGGCCGGAAAAAGCGCACCAGGCTGCGCGAATTCGCCGGCAGTCGCCTCTGAGCACCCCACATTAGTCTTGTCTGCCCGTTTGTTGGAGGTCCTGAGAAGGAGCCGGATGACCGGATTTGCTGCCGGTGAGGATTGCTTTCATGTTCGGTCACTATTGTTACATATTTTATCATGAGGAATATGAACCGCCCTAGTCATTTCCAGTAGTCTGCTGAACGCTCATATACGCTGTGTGCCCAACATTGCTCTGTCGCTTGCACTTCTTTGATCCATATGGCAGTAAAATGTGAGCTGTACAGGTATCACTAGCTGAGAACTCTGCGTTGCCTGGTTTTCCTACTTAAAGGAGATCTCCAGTGAAAATGTACTTATACGCTATTCACAGGATAGGGGATAAGTAGCTAATCATGGGGGGTCCGACCTCTGGGGCCCCCCGCGATCACCAGGACGGGACCCAGCGATCAGTGAGGACCAAGTGCTGCAGCCGGCACACACTCCATTCATTTCTATGGGAGCACCGAAAAGACCCGAGTACAGCTCTCGGGCATCATCGGCGCTCCCATAGAAATGAATGGTGTGCGTGGCATCTACCGGTAGACAACACGCGCTCCTCACTATGAGCCCCGGGGTCCGTCCTCGAGATCGCAGGGGACCCCAGCTTTCGGACCCCCCCCATACCCCACTAATCAGCTACTTTAACCCTATCCTTAAGGACGCAGCAAATTTTATTTTTGCATTTGTTTTTTCCTCCTTGCCTTCTAAAATTCATAACTTTTATTTCCATTCCCAGTAGAGATGAGCGAACTTACAGTAAATTCGATTCGTCACGAACTTCTCGGCTCGGCAGTTGATGACTTTTCCTGCATAAATTAGTTCAGCTTTCCGGTGCTCCCGTGGGCTGGAAAAGGTGGATACAGTCCTAGGAGACTCTTTCCTAGGACTGTATCCACCTTTTCCAGCCCACCGGAGCACTGGAAAGCTGAACTAATTTATGCAGGAAAAGTAATCAACCGCCGAGCCGAGAAGTTCGTGACGAATCAAATTTACTGTAAGTTCGCTCATCTCTAAATTCCCAGACCCATATAAGGGATTGATTTTTTGCGTGACCAGTTGTACTTTGTAATGACATCACTCATTTTACCCCAAAATGTATGGTAAACCCCAAAAAATTATTTTTTGTGTAAGGAAATTTAAAACGAAAATCATAATTTAGCAAATTTGGGGGGGTTTCGTTTTCACGCTGTACACTTTACGGCAAAAATTACATGTTTTCTTTATTCTCTAGGTCAATAAGATTAAAATGATTCCCATGGTTACATACATTTCTATTATTGTACTGCTTTTAAAAAAACGCAAACTTTTTTTTTTTTTTTTTTAGAAAATAAGTATGTTTAAAATTGCTCTATTTTGACAACCTCTATTTTTCTTATTTTTCCAAATTCAGTGATGTGTTAGGGCACATTTTCTGCACCATGATCTGCAGTTTGTTTTGGTACCAGACTTGCATATATGTGACTTTTTGATCGCGGGCGATCAAATCAGCCATTATAAGTGCCGTACTGCCGCAGATGCCGTGATCTGTATTGATCACGGCACCTGAGGGTTAATGGCAGACATCAGCGCGATCGCTGATGGCCGCCATTACCGGCGGATCCGCAGCTACTGACTGCCGCCGGGAATAAAGCGAGCGCAGCTCCTGCGCTCATCACAGCCGCGCCGTAAATCTACAGCGCTGTGCGCTAAGAGGTGCTATGCAGCACCATACATTTGTGGCGCATGTCCTTAAGGGGTTAAACCTTGTGGGAGAGGAAAAACAACATTGATGCTCATATCCTGACCTCATATCCCATTCCCCGCATTAACTATTCTTTGCCCCTGCCTGCTGCCTCGATAGGATGTTTAAATGTCCCGGGTAATCTCTGCAGCCCAAGAGTTAGGGCACATGGCAGAATATCCACCCAGATCCAGTGTGTTTCCAAACAGTCTGCCTCCAGCTGTTGCAAAACTACAACTCTCAGCATGCCCGGACAGTTGGGAGTTGTAGTTTTGCTACAGCGGGAGGCACAATGTTTGGAAAACGCAGGATTAGGATCACACAATATTTAGGAAATATTAGAAATAGGTATTTTCTTACAAGAAATGTTTAAAAGGTTTGGTGTAAGTTTAAAAATGTGCTGTCTCGATAGATGGTAATGTATTTCACAGCTGAATCCACTGAAAAGAGAAAACAGGTCTGGGGTCAGGAATTTCCGCAGGAGAACAATGGGAGTCTGCTGCACCGTATTTTTTAAGCAGAATTTCGCTCGGAAAATCCATAGTGTGTATGGGCCCTAAAATGAAATGATGAAATGTTACAAACTATTACTAAAAGGTAAAATCGTTCTGGGCAATAGAACATGGGAACGATGGTAGAGAGTCTGAGGTGTATGCAATAGGGGCTGCTATAAAGACTTATTTTACCAGGCTATGAATATATTTCTATGTGCAATGTTGTATATTATGGTGATAAGTACTATGCCTTTTTAGGGATTTTCTCTAATTTTTTATGGAAGGCTGACTCCTATATATGCAGTTTTCCATTCTATGTATTTTTTTATGTATATTTTCGTTAAATAGAAAACGACTTCTCATAGAACCATGGCTAACACAAATTACAACCTTCTCCCAGCCTAGATGTATCAGTGAAATAAGTTTTATTTTTAATCCCTGCAATCTCACAATGCTCATAACCTTTAGATTTAGGAGATATCATATAAGCCCCTATGATGACCTCGCTGCTTATAGGAAGTGTATTTGTCCCATAAGATTACAGAGAGATGATGGGGGTTGTAGTGCAGCTGATTTCCCTCCTGTGCTGACAGCAGAAGATCAGATCTCACATATGTACATAGCTATAAATCAGATTACAGCGCCCCCCGCCCCCGGACACATTTAGCCTGTACTTCTGCAGCTTTAAGTACTTTACACTTAGATGGTAAAACCCTTCTGGGCTAAACCATAGTAAATAACTTGGCTGTAAAGTCAGAGGAGGCTCGGTAAATACTGGCATATGGCCGCCGGCAGTTTATTAAAGATTATATTCTATTCTGAGGAATAAACATTAGAGGGAAGAGATCACAATTAATCTTTAAATGTTTTAAGCAAAACTAAGGCCCTTTTTCCTCCAGATCAGAGAATCTGCGGTCACACGGCTCTGTCCTGATCTCTTACCAAGGGAGATTGGAAGCTGCCAGAACAAATACCAGGTCGTCCGATCGGGACAAGCCGTCCATCTGAACCAGCAGTTCTGTTTTCATCCTGCGACTTCCTTCGTGCTCGCCCCTGGCGGAAATAAAACGGGAAATGGAAGGTGTAAAATGTTTTATTAATGCACAAATGGGTCTAGTGGGTTAAATAGTAATGTACTGGCTAAAACTGCAGATTTATTGGGGGTCCTTCAAGAATCAAAAGCTAGCAGCTTCCATATAGGCTTTCCATAGTCCTACTGTATACCTCAGAGATAAGTGGCACCTGATATGTGTGTTAGCTGCTCATCTCTGCCTGCTCTACTGACACAAGCCGATCATTTGCCCATGCAGAGCCCAGATTGGTGAAGGCTGCAATGATGGTTCTGGACATTCTGGAAGTTTCTCCCTTCTGCACACAGGATTTCTGGAGGTCAGCCAGAGTGACCATTGGGTTCTTGGCCATCTCTTACCAAGGCCCTTCTCCTCCGATTACTTGGTTAAAACAACCAGGACTATTCACCCAAACTGTGTTCTTGGGGACTTTCTGTGCAGCAGAAATGTTTTTGTCCTCTTCTCCATCTCTGTGCCTCCACACAATCCTATCTCTGAGCTCTACAGGCAGTCTTTTCCTTCTCATGTCTTGGTTTTTGCTCTGATATGCCTTGCTATCTGTGAGACCTTATATAGACAGACCTGTGTCTTCCCAAATCCTGTCCAATCATCTGAATTTACCAGCGGTGACGGCAACCAAGGTGTATAAACATCTCAGAGATGATCAAAAGAAATGGGAGGAGCCAAAGCTAAATATCAAGTGTCATGGTAAAGGGTCTGAATACTTATGTCCATGGGAAATTATTATTATTTTTTTCTTAAATCCTAAAAATAAATTTAAAAATTCAAATTTTTACATTTACATTATGGGGGAATTGAGTACAAAAGGCCACAACATAAAAGGTGAAAAAAATAAAAAAAGGTCTGAAAACATTTCAAATGCATTTGTTTTATTTCCTCCCCATTTTTAAATATATTAGTTTGCTGTCAGTAAGTGAAAACACTTTGTTAAATCCTGAGGCTGCAAACCCTTTCCATAGCTAGTCCTGCTAAGACGCGGATACAATAGTATCCAGTCTAGACAATGCTCTGTGAGCTAAACCTCCTGGACTCCAGACTGATACATTGTACATAGCTAGTCCTGCTCTCAGTTGAGAATGGGACACAATAGTATTCAGTCTAGACAATGCTCTGTGAGCTAAACCTCCTGGACTCCAGACTGATACATTGTACATAGCTAGTCCTGCTCTCAGTTGAGAATGGGACACAATAGTATTCAGTCTAGACAATGCTCTGTGAGCTAAACAGCCTGGACTCCAGATTGACACAATGGCCCTCATTTAGTAACAGCATTCTGACTCTTTTTTGTCTATTGTGTGCCTAAATTCTGTGTAAATTCTGAATGTGCGACAGAAAAAAAAACGACAGAATCAGAAACACTCAGAGTGAAAGAAAAAAATAAATAAATGGGCGTGGTTTTCAGGAAAGAGGCGTGTTCCACGCCTCTTTCTCGAAAACCACGGCCATTTTGTAGTTTTTTTTTCCATCCAAAATCACTCATCTTTTGTGAAAACCACTCAGAAAATCATGTGAATTTTCTGGGAAGAAAACCTTACACTTTAAAGCATGTATAAAGTTTCCGAAAGCGGAGTAAATTAGTAAATACCATGGGAAAAAAAAAAGGTCAGAACAGCAAAAAAAAAAAAAACAACAAAACCTACATTCCACTCTTAGTAAATCAGGACCATTGTAGCAAATAGGCAGAGAGATCCACGTCTCAGTAGAGATCAGTACTAGCTACAATCAACACTGTTCTTATGCCCTGACAGTAAACAAATATCTTTAAAAAATAGCGAGAAATTGAAGCAAAAAGAAATACATATTAAAAAGTGTCAATAGAGTTGACGTTAACATATGAAGCGTCTCCCTACCCTGGTCCTGCTCCTCTCTGACTCATTACAGATTCAAGTTCATCAAGAAAAATGGTGGACGGGGCGTGATATCGGGCGAGTTCAAACAAAACCTGGACACAAAATAAAAATGTCATTAAGTATGTACAGTATCAGCAAATATTAGACGAAACATGTACTCCAGGGTTATTGACGTTCCTACCCGCACAAGTTTTTCAGAATCTCCTCTCCACTTGCTGACGATTGTAGAGGCGGAAATGTTAAAAAAGGTCGTATTACATTCAGTGGCCACAGCTTTGGCTAGCAAGGTCTTTCCGGTGCCTAAAACACAATATTATATAATATTTAACCCCTTAAGGACCAGGCCATTTTACACCTTAGGACCAGAGCGTTTTTTGAACATCTGACCACTGTCACTTTAAGCATTAATAACTCTAAGACGCTTTTACCTATCATTCTGATTCCAAGATTGTTTTTTCGTGACATATTCTACTTTATGTTATTGGTAAAATTTTGTCGATACTTGCATCGTTTCTTAGTGAAAAATTCCAAAATTTGATGAAAAAATTGAAAATTTTGCATTTTTCTAACTTTGAAGCTCTCTGCTTGTAAGGAAAATGGATATTCCAAATAATTATTTTTTTTATTCACATATACAATATGTCCACTTTATGTTTGCATCATAAAATTTACGATTTTTTACTTTTGGAAGACACCAGAGGGCTTCAAAGTTCAGCAGCAATTTTCCAATTTTTCACAAAATTTCCAAAATCACAATTTTTCAGGGACCAGTTCAGGTTTGAAGTGGATTTGAAGGGTCTTCATATTAGAAATACCCCATAAATGACCCAATTATAAAAACTGCACCCCCCAAAGTATTCAAAATGACATTCAGTCAGCGTTTTAACCCTTTAGGTGTTTCACAGGAATAGCAGCAAAGTGAAGGAGAAAATTCACAATCTTCATTTTTTACACTTGCATGTTCTTGTAGACCCAATTTTTGAATTTTTACAAGGGGTAAAAGGAGAAAATGTATACTTATATTTGTAGCCCAATTTCTCTCGAGTAAGCACATACCTCATATGTCTATGTAAAGTGTTCGGCGGGCACAGTAGAGGGCTCAGAAGCGAAGGAGCGACGAGGGGATTTTGGAGAGTACGTTTTTCTGAAATGGTTTTTGGGGGGCATGTTGCATTTAGGAAGCCCCTATGGTGCCAGAACAGGAACAAATACCCACATGGCATACCATTTTGGAAACTAGACCCCTTGAGGAACGTAACAAGGAATAAAGTGAGCCTTAATACCCCACAGGTGTTTCACGACTTTTGCATATGTAAAAAAATGTTTTAAAAATGTCACTAAAATGTGTGTTTCCACCCAAATTTCACATGTATGCAAGGGTTAATAGCAGAAAATACCCCCCAAAATTTGTAACCCCATCTCTTCTGAGTATGGGGGTACCCCATAAGTTGACCTGAAGTGTACTACGGACGAACTACAATGCTCAGAAGAGGAGTCATATTTGGCTTTTTGAGAGCAAATTTTGCTCGGGGGCATGTCGCATTTAGGAAGCCCCTATGGTGCCAGGACAGCAAAAAATACCCACATGGCATACCATTTTGGAAACTAGACCCCTTGAGGAACGTAACAAGAAATAAAGTGAGCCTTAATACCCCACAGGGGTTTCACGCCTTTTGCATACGTAAAAAAAAAAAAAAAAAAATTTCACTAAAATGTGTGTTTCCCCCCCAAATTTCACATTTTTGCAAGGGTTAATAGCAGAAAATACCCCGCAAAATTTGTAACCCCATCTCTTCTGAGTATGAAGGTACCCCATAAATTGACCTGAAGTGCACTACGGGCGAACTACAATGCTCATAAGAGAGGGAGTCATATTTGGCTTTTTGAGAGCAAATTTTGCTCGGGGGGCATGTCGCATTTAGGAAGCCCCTATGGTGCCAGGACAGCAAAATAACCCCCACATGGCATACCATTTTGGAAACTAAACCCCTTGAGGAACGTAACAAGGGGTACAGTGAGCATTTACCCCCCACTGGTGTCTGTCAGATCTTTGGAACAGTGGGCTGTACAAAATTTTTAATTTGCGCAGCCCACTGTTCCAAAGATCTGTCAGACACCAGTGGGGTGTAAATTCTCACTACACCCCTCATTACATTCCGTGAGGGGTGTAGTTTCCGAAATGGGGTCACATGTGAGGTTTTTTTTTTTTGCGTTTGTCAAAACCGCTGTAACAATCAGCCAGCCCTGTGCAAATCGCCTCAAATGTACATGGTGCACTCTCCCTTCTGGGCCTTGTTGTGCGCCCCAAGAGCACTTTGCGCCCACATATGGGGTATCTCCGTAGTCGGGAGAAATTGCATTACAAATTTTGGGGGGTGTTTTTCCCTTTTACCTCTTGTCAAAATGAAAAGTATGGGGCAACACCAGCATGTTGGTGTAAAACATTTTTTTTTTTACACTAACATGCTGGTGTAGACCCCAACTTCACCTTTTCATGAGGGGTGAAAGGAGAAAAAGCCCCCCAAAATTTGTTAAGAAATTTCTCCCGAGTACGGCGATACCCCATATGTGACCCTAAACTGTTGCCTTGAAATACGACAGGGCTCCAAAGTGAGAGCGCCATGCGCATTTGAGGCCTAAATTAGGGACTTGCATAGGGGTGGACATTGGGGTATTCTACGCCAGTGATTCCCAAACAGGGTGCCTCCAGCTGTTGCAAAACTCCCAGCATGCCTGGACAGTCAACGGCTGTCCGGCAATACTGGGAGTTGTTGTTTTGCAACAGCTGGAGGCTCCATTTTGGAAACAGTGGCGTACCAGACGTTTTTCATTTTTATTGGGGAGGGGAGGGGGGCTGTGTAGGGGAATGTGTATATGTAGTGTTTTTTACTTTTTATTTTATTTTGTGGTAGTGTAGTGTTTTTAGGGTACAGTCACATGGGCGGGGGATTACAGCGAGTTTGAGCTGCCGCGCAAAATTTGCTGCATCGCAAACTTGCAGCCTGATACTCACTGTAAGCCCCCTGCCCATGTGAATGTACCCTGTACATTCACAGTGGGGGGGGGGGGGGGGTGGGGGACCTCCAGCTGTTGCAAAACTACAACTCCCAGCATGCACAGTCCATCAGTGCATGCTGGTAGTTATAGTTTTGCAACAGCTGGAGGCACACGGGTTGGGAAACACTGAGTTAGGAAACAGACAATGTTTCCCAACCAGTGTGCCTCCTGTTGTTGCAAAACCACAACTCCCAGCATTCTCAGGCATGCTGGGAGTAGTAGTTCGGCAACATCTTTAGAGCTAGATGTTGCCGAACTACAACTCCCAGCATGCTTGGAGTTGTAGTTTTGCAACATCTGGAGGACTACAGTTTGCAGACCACTAATACAGTGGTTCCCAATCTGTGCCCTTCCAGATGTTGCAAAACTACAACTCGCAGTATGCCAAAACTGTCCAGGCATGCTGGGAGTTGTAGTTCTGCAACATCTGAAGGGCCAGATGTTACAGCACTACAACTCCCAGCATGCCTGGACAGTAAGGGCATGCTGAGGATGTGTAGTTTTGCAACATCTGGAAGGGCACAGTGGTCTCCAAACTGTGGACCTCCAGATGTCGCAAAACTGCAACTCCCAGCATGCCCAGACGCCAAGGGCTGTCTGGGCATGCTGGGAGTTGTAGTTTACAGGGTCCCTTTACAGCAATGCATGTCGCTTTACGGCGACGTGCATTGCTGTAAAGGGCCCGACCGCGGCTGAAGATCTACTCACCTGTCTCCGCCGCCGCCATCTTCATCGTCTGGATCCGGGTCTTCAGGGACGAGGTAAGTACCGGGGCCGGTCCCCAGCACTCCCCCGTCCCCCGCCGCGTCCTCCGGTCTTCCTCCCGTCCTCTCCGGACTTCAAGGGGCCGGGCAGGACGGGAGGAAGTAACCGCCCCCCCTCCTGCGATTGGTCGGTTAACTAACCGACAGATCGCAGGGGATCGGAGGAGGTGGCAGGCTTGCCACCTCGCTCCTAGGCTCCAGCATGGTCCTGGCTGTGTGTGACAGCCGGGATCATGCGAAATTACCGGGCGGTCGGGTCCCAGAGACCCGATCAGCCCGGTATCGCCGCAGATCGCAAGGGCGATTTCCCTTGCGATTTGCGGCGATCGCCGACATGGGGGGCCTACATGGCCCCCCTCGGCGTTTGCCCTGGATGCCTGCTGAAGGATTTCAGCAGGCATCCGGTTCCGATCTCTGCCCGGCGAGCGGCAGAGACCGGAAAATGCCATGACGTTGTGGAACGTCATTGGTCCTTAAAGCCCAGGGTGCCATGACGTTCCACAACGTCATTGGTCCTTAAGAGGTTAATAAATAAATTACAATTAAATTACAAAAAGTGATTACAAATAATAGATTACTAGAGGCCTTGAGCTGTGGAACGGGCCCCCAAAATTTGGGGTTGGGACAGTTATGGTTTAAGCTGGCAAAGTACATGCAAGTCAGCTATACGTGTATTTCTACTTCACAGATTATTGCAAGGTGTTCAATTATATGGTGCCAATAAACAATTTATACTTTACCTGGTGGGCCGTACAGTAGGAGCCCCTTCCAAGGAGAAAGAATTCCCGTAAAGAGCTGTGGGTACTACAGATAAGAACGAAAATACATTAAGCACCAGGTGGTCATCATAAAGGGGTTAAAGGAGTAGTTCAGTCTAAAAAATTAAAAATAAAACTTACCCCCTATCCGCAGGATATGTCAGATCATGGGGAGTCCTACCACTGGGACCCCTTACGATCTCCTGTGTGTTGAAAGTGTGACAATCATAGCACAAATCGGTGCCTGACACGCCGCTCCATGTATCTGTATGGGAGAGCCCAAGTTACCCAAATGCTGTATCTCCGGCTCTCCCATACAGATGCATGGAGGGGGCGTGATTGACTCACTTAATGCCAGTTGAGTGGAGTCGGACGAAATTTTGGGTACCTGGAGTCAGAGTCGGCAAACAATGCACCGACTCCTACTAAATTTAGATTGGAATTTTAAAAAAAGCAAGTCAAAATGTCTCAATTCACAAAAAGTTATAATTAATGACTTCTCTACTGTAAGAATAAAGACCAATGCATGCAGTGCCTCACGTAACCGCAAAACTAACACGTTAAGTGACCGTGAAGAAGCTTTTCATGTGCTTCACTATATGGCACACAACGCACAATTAGCAACGGCAATACTTATACTTTCCATAGTGTTGTGTTCTGCTGTTAGAGGGAACCCATGGGTAACCTAGCCTCTCACTGATAAGGGGTTAAGGAAATATGTATTTTGCAGGACTAGAGACACTTGTATAAGTGAAGGGAATGGAGGGTCAATAGTTCAAGACAAGCTGTAAACCATTGGAAAAACTGCTGCCATTCAGCTAAGGCTATAAAAACTTGTAAACTCCGATTGTTGGCTTAAACTTTAAACATGACTATGGGATTCTACTAGGGAAATCATGTTTTATAATAAATGCCCCTTCCTGGATACCCCCACTGCATTATCTTCAGCAGCAGATCAGCACACAAAAAGGAGAAGGCAGCAGCTTCTGCCCAACTACCTCTCTCTGCTAGAAGAGCTTAGAAGAACTTGGTGGAACAGCTTCTTGGATTCAACTGTATGTGTTTATAAATACATTCGCATATTAATACAGGGGAGTCGGAGTCGGAAGTACAAAAAACTGCGGAGTCAGAACATTTATCTACCGACTCCACAGCCCTGCTTAATGCTGGGAGCTGATAGGAGATCACAGAGGGTCCCAGCGGTCGGTCCCCCGTCATCTGACACTTATCCCCTATCCTACGGACAGGGGATATGTTTTTTTAGACTGGATAACTCCTTTCAACTATATCCCCTTTCCACTGGATAGGTAATAACTTGCTAATCAGTGGAGGTCAAACTGCTGGGACCCCCACAAATCCTGAAAATGAGAGTCCCCCAAGTGAGTGTTACTTTGCTTACACTGTAGAGTCCTCAACTCGAAAAGGTCTACTAAATCCCCATAACTAGTATGGCCTCCATGTTGGAAGATGTTGTCCGGTGTACATCCTGTTCAATGTATGCAATCCTTGAACAGAAGTTTGAGGGTGCATATTGTTGTGCGAGATGTGTGCTAGTTGTTCATCTGGAAGCCCAGATCCTGGATCTAGAGGAGCGACTGGCAACATTGAGAAGTACTGACAACATGGAGAGGAGTCTCCTGTTCACTGAGCAAGTACTCTCTGGGGTAGAGGTGGGGGAGGATAGTGGGTTAGAGGTTCAGGACAGTCAGGCAGTTAGCTGGGTTACAGTTAGAAAAAGGGGTAGAGGGAAAAGTGTCAGGGAGGCTAGTCCTGAACTGACACACCCCAACAAGTTTGCCCTGTTGGCGGATGAGGGGGATGCCATTTCAGAGCTAGCAGTACTGCAGCAGGACTCTGCCTCTGACCGCCAGGGGAGTGTCTGCTCCAGTAAGGAGGGAAGGAGGAGTGCAGGGCAGGCTAGACAGGTACTGGTAGTGGGGGACTCAATTATTAGGGGAACAGACAGGGCGATCTGTCACAAAGACCGGGATCGCCGAACAGTGGGTTGTCTTCCTGGCGCTCGAGTTCGGCACATCGCGGATCGGGTTGACAGGTTGCTGGATGGGACTGGAGAGGACCCAGCAGTCATGGTACATATCGGCACCAATGACAAAGTAAGAGGTAGGTGGAGTGTCCTTAAAAATGATTTCAGGGACTTACGCCGCAAGCTTAAGGCAAGGACCTCCAAGGTAATATTTTCTGAAATATTACCTGTACCACGAGCCACACCAGAGAGGCAGCGGGAGATCAGGGAGGTAAACAAGTAGCTCAGAAGCTGGTGTAGGAAGGAGGGGTTTGGTTTCATGGAGAACTGGGCCTACTTTGCTGTCAGATACCGGCTCTACCGTAGGGACGGGCTGCACCTCAATGGGGAGGGTGCAGCTGTGCTCAGCGAGAAGATGGCTAGAAGGGTGGAGGAGTGTTTAAACTAGGGACTGGGGGGGGGAGGGAACCTACAGCAAAGAGGGGGGAAGACTGAAGATAGAGAGGGGGGACTTAGTAATGTACCTGGGGGTGGAGCAGAGGGGGGTTAGAATAGTTAATACGGATAGGCTTCATAGGAAGAAAAAACATACACCATTGAATTGCATGATAACTAATGCCAGAAGTCTGTCCAATAAAACTGATGAACTGGAGTAGTTGATGTCTGAGGAAAATTATGACATAGTGGGTATAACAGAGACTTGGTTGGATGATAGCTGTGACTGGGCGGTCAACATACAGGGTTATAGTCTATTCAGGAAGGATCGGACAAAACGGAAAGGGGGAGGAGTTTGTCTTTATGTGAAATTAAGTCTGAAGGCCGCACTGCGGGAGGATATACGGGAGGGAAACGATAATGTGGAGGCATTATGGGTAGAAATATATGGAGATAAAAATAAAAAAAAATTCTGATAGGGGTTTGCTATAAGCCACCAAACATAATGGAAGAGGCAGAAGATCAATTACTGAGGCAAACAAACAAGGCAGCAAATCAAAATGAGGTGATAATAATGGGGGACTTTAACTATCCCGATATAAACTGGGAGACCGAGTCCTGTCAATCTCATAAGGGAAACAGATTTCTGACTATAACTAAAGACAATTATCTGTCCCAAATGGTGCAGAGCCCGACCAGAGGGGGCGCCCTACTAGACTTAATATTAACCAACAGACCTGATAGAGTAATTAATGTACAGGTAAAAGGACACCTGGGAAATAGTGATCATAATATAATACATTATAACTTGTTCTTCAATAAGGGAATCTCTCGAGGGGCCACAAAAACAATGAACTTTAGGAAGGCAAAGTTTGATCAACTCAGAGAAGCCCTTAACAATATAAAATGGGATATTGTCCTCAAAAACAGGAATACTGACACTAAATTGGAGACTTTTAAAGATATCTTAAATTATCACTGTAATAAATATATACCTTATGGGAATAAAAAGGGTCAGAAATAAAAGAAAACCAATATGGATGAATAAAAACATTAAAGGGGCAATAAATGACAAAAATAAAGCATTTAAAATACTAAAACAGGACGGCAGTGAAGAAGCATTAAAAAGCTATAGAGAAAAATGTAAAATATGTAAAAAAAAAACTAATAAAAGCCGCAAAAATAAATACAGAAAGACTCATTGCCAAAGAGTAAAACTAACCCCAAAATGTTCTTTAACTATATTAATAGCAAAAAGGTCAAAAATGAAAGTGTGGGTCCCTTAATAAATGATAAGGAAGAAATTATAAATGGGGATCAGGAAAAAGCAAATATATTAAACAAATTCTTCTCCACTGTATTCACCGAGGAAAATGAAATGCCAGGTGAAATACAGCGAGATAAGGTAAACTCCCCAGTACAGGTCACCTGTCTAACCCAGGAAGAAGTACAATAAAATAGACAAATCACCAGGTCCAGATGGCATTCACCCCCGTGTTCTAAAGGAATTAAGTAATCTTATAGACAGACCCCTATTTTTAATATTCCGGGACTCTATAGCAACAGGGACTGTTCCCCAGGACCGGCGCATGGCAAATGTGGTACCAATATTTAAAAAGGGAACAAAAGGTGACCCCGGGTATTATAGAACTGTTAGTTTAACCTCTGTTGTATGTAAATTGTTTGAGGGTTTTCTAAGAGATGCTATTTTGGAATATCTTGATACAAATAAATGTATGACTCCATATCAGCATGGCTTTATGAGGGATCGGTCCTGTCAAACTAACCTGATCAGCTTTTATGAGGAGGTGAGCTCCAGACTGGACCTGGGGCAATCGCTGGATGTCGTATATCTGGATTTTCCAAAGCATTTGATACGGTGCCACATAAAAGGTTGGTGCATAAAATGAGAAGGATCGGGATGGGGGACAATGTGTGTAAGTGGGTAAGTAACTGGCTCAGTGATAGAAAACAGAGGGTGGTTATTAATGGTACTTATTCTGATTGGGTGACTTACTAGTGGGGTACCACAGGGGTCCGCCTTGGGTCCTGTTCTGTTTAATATATTTATTAATGACCTTGTAGAGGGGTTGAATAGTAAAGTAACAATCTTTGCAGATAACACTAAACTCTGTAAAGCGGTAAACACAATAGAGGACAGTGCACTGTTACAATTGGATCTGGATAGGTTTGAGGTTTGGGCTGGGAAGTGGCAAATGAGGTTCAATACGGATAAATGTAAGGTAATGCACATGGGGAGGAAAAATCCAGGCTGGGATTATGTATTAAATGGGAGAACACTTGGGACGACTGATGTGGAAAAGGACTTAGGAGTCTTAGTTAACAGTAAATTTAGCTGTAGTGACCAGTGTCGGGCAGCTGCAGCCAAGGCTAATAAAATCATGGGGCGCATCAATAGGGGCATAGATGCCCACGACAAGGAAATAATTCTACCGCTGTACAAATCACTAGTCAGACCACACATGGAATACTGTGTACTGTACTGGGCACCAGTGTACAAGAAAGATATCGTGGAGCTGGAGAGGGTTCAAAGACTGACAACCAGGGTAATATGGGGAATGGGAGGACTACAGTACCCAGAAAGATTATCAGAATTAAGGTTATTTAGTTTAGAAAAAAGAAGGTTTAGGGGAGACCTAATAACTATATATAAATATATATCAGGGGACAGTACAGAGATCTCTCCCATGATCTATTTATTCCCAGGACTGTATCTATAACAAGGGGGCATCCTCTACGTCTAGAGGAAAGAAGGTTTCTACACCAGCACAGACGGGGGTTCTTTACTGTAAGAGCAGTGAGACTGTGGAATTCTCTCCTGGAGGAGGTGGTCATGGTGAACTCTGTAAAAGAGTTCAAAAAAGGGTCTGGATGCATTTCTGGAGAGTAATAACATTGCTGGTTATGAATACTAGATTTATAGGGACAGAACGTTGATCCAGGGATTTATTCTGACTGCCATATTTGGAGTCGGGAAGGAATTTTTACCTCTAGTATGAGGGTTTTTTGCCTTCCTCTGGATCAACTCAGTAGGGACTCAGTAGGGATATAGGTTGAACTTGATGGACTCTGGTCTTTTTTCAACCTCATGAACTATGTTACTATGAATGGAACGATGGGTGCATGCTTGGCCACCACTGCATTCACTGTCTATGGGATTTAAAAAAAAGTTTCCTAGAGCCGTAATTATGTATCAAATGGTTGGCAGCCATTCTTCTTGATTCATGAGTGGGGACCTGGCATTTGGACCCCCACAGATCAGCTATTTATTCCACATCATGCATGTAATCTTGGAATAACATCTTTAAGTAAATTATATTGTAATTATTAAAACGGAATGCAGTTGTCTCACCCTAATAGGGTACACCACCGCCTCCTTCACCAGTCGCTTGGCTGCATCAAGCCCAATGATGTCATCCCACCTTACATTGGGGTTCTGAAGATAAATGTCCTGAAATAAAAACAAAAAAAAAAACACAAAGATTTCATATTTTTCATTAAAAAAATAGGAGATGAAAGTCTGTTAGAAATTCATCATTGCTGAACAAAGAAATACAGGGTAATTTCTACCTTGGACATTTATCGCATGTCCACAGAATATGCCATGAAAAAAACAGATAGATGCGGGTCCCAGTACTGCGGATAAGGTACCAGCTAGTGGTGCACTAAAATGAAAATTTTGGGCTGAAACCAAAAATTTGGGATGTACTTGACTGAAAATGGCCCAAAATTCAAGGCATGGAGGGAGTTATAGTTCTGCACCAGCTGCATAGACACAGATTGTAGCACAACATGCGTGGGTGTGGATCGATGCTTTCCAAACAGTGGGCCTCCAGCTGTTGCTTTTGACTGTCTGGGAATGCTGGGAGTTGTAGTTTTGCAACAGCTGGAGGCACACTGTTTGGAAAACACTGTGTTAGTGCTGTGAGGTTTTCAACAACTTTTCTTTGTGCCACTTAAAAGGCTCAGCAAACCGCACTTTTATGTCCTGAATAGTAAAAGCATACACATAGAAAATGGACCATTAACCCCTTAAGGACGTGCGGCATAAATATATGGTGCTGTGGCTTCGCGCACAGTGCCATACATTTACAGCGCAACTATGCAGCGAGCGGAGCAGCTGCGCTCGCTTCATGCGCTATGGGTCCCACCAGCTGTCAGCAGCTGCGGACCCGCCGGTAATGGCAGACATAGGCGATCGCGCTGGTGTCTGCCATTAACCCCTCAGATGCCATGATCAATACAGATCACGGCATCTGCGGCAATGCGGCACTTTAAATGGCTGACCTGATCACCCGCGGCACCGTCCCCCGGCATCTTCTCCTCTGGTTTGAGATCGAGCAGACCAGAGAAGAAGATCGCCGATAACATTGATCAGCTATGCCCTATGCAAAAGATTTAAAGGGGTACTCCGGTGCTTACACATCTTATCCCCTATCCAAAGGATAGGGGATAAGATGCCTGATCGCGGGGGGTCCCGCAGCTGGGGACGCCCGGGATCATGCATGCGGCACCCCGTTTGTAATCAGTCCCCAAAGCTCCGCCCCTCAATGCAAGCCTACGGGAGGGGGCGTGATAGCTATATAAAATCCCATCCCTTCCCCAATATCGCGCCACACCCCTACCCCTTAATTCCCTGGTTGAACTTGATGTACATATGTCTTTTTTCGACTGTACTAACTATGTAACTATATAAATCCAGCCACTTAGTTGAAAAAAAAGTTTGAGAGTTTTTAAAAGCAGTACAATAATAAAGTATATAATCATGGGTATCAATTAAATAGTATTGACCCACAAGATAAAATGTAATTTTTACCATAAAGTGTACAGCATGAAAAGATTTTTTGGGTTTACCATACATTTTAGGGTAAAATGAATGGTCATTATAAAGTACAATTGATCACGCAAAAAACAAGCCTCATATGGATCTGTGAGTGGAAATATGAAAAGTTATGGACTTTAGAAGGAGAGGAGGAAAAAATGACAGTGCGTGCAGCCTATCACCGGCCGAGGCGGGACATCGCTGCGGCCAGTGATACACTGACAGCACTGTGACGTTCCAGTCCCCAGAAAGCAGCATGAGGATTGCAGCGGAGGACCGTGAGGCCAATACCGGAGCAATGGGGGAACGTAGGAAGGGGAGTCAAAGTTTATTTTGTTTATTTTTGCAGCCCGGGCACAGGAATATGTAAAATGCATCAGTACAGATGTCCTTTAACCCGTCCAGGACACGGAGCACAGGTACGCCCTGACGTCCTGGTACTTAAGAACCCAGGGCGTAACTGTACGTCCTGGGTCCTGTTAAAGGGGTTTAAACCGTTCTCACGAGCAGAGAATGGGTTAAACCCGGTGGGTCCCCGTTATTACGGACAGCCAGGACCCACGGCTAATGCCGAGCACCACCGATCGGGCCGATGCCCTGCATTAACCCTTTAAATGATCAAAGTTGATCGTGGCATCTAAAATGAAACTAAAACTATCCCGGCAGTTCAGTGGAGCTGATCGGGATTATTGCAACAAAATTGCGATGTCCCGATCAGCTTACTGGACGAGGAGAGGGTCGTCACCTGCCTCTTCGTCATCCGTTTGGCGATCTGCTGCTCCAAGCCTGCTTAGCAGGCTAGAGCAGCAGAGTGTCTCAGACAGTGTGCACCAGAAAAATCCAACTAACCAGATATTGCATTGTGAAAAGCAAAAAGGGGGCATGGTCTGTCACAAAGGGGGCGTGGTTTCACAACATGACCTATTTTCTATTGAAGTAAATGGCTGGAAATTTCCACCTAGAAAAAGCTGTCAGAAAATTTTCCCGACTTGTAAATCTGTGATCCCTATAGTAAAATAGGTCTAAAACAACAATTCACACTAGTAAAAACCCTACACTCTTAGTAAATGAGGCCCAGTATCTCATTTTATAACAACAGGGGAAAAGAATACACTCACCCGACTTATCACCGCAGCTAGTTCTCTCATCTCACTATTGGCACCAAGAAAAGCACCAACTGGCTTAAGTAATCTTTCCTGGAAAATATAAAAAAGGGATTATCTATCATTCAGCTGAATTATTATCAAAAATGTATTAGAGAAGTATTACAGCTCCAGCAAGTAAAAGTTATACAATATTCATTAACAAACAATAAAAAATAAATAAACAAACACTGCACCCAAATAGAAATTGCACACAGCTATGTCTGAGGCAGATATGTAAATGATTACAGGTGGGGTCTGATTAGACACTGGGTCTTACCACAAGATGGTGTAAAGAGCTTACCCTGCTGCCCTATAAAAAAAAGGCTCTCAATGGCTACTTTTGGGTAGTGTACCTCTTAGTGAGATGTTGCTGACTGCTAGATCTGCCTCTATGACACATGTGAAGATATTTTGCCCAGTTGACAGACTTTGAGAGGGGGTGCATCTAAGAGAAAACTAAGAGACTAAGAGAAGCAGCATTGTTGTTTTCTAAGTCATTCTCGCCTTCTATGTCATTCTGATCAACCTGTTAGGAATTGTTGGGAGCAGTGGGTATGTGAGGGCACATATGGTGAACGGGCTTTGGCGGCCCAGACAGATCACCAGAATAGAGGATCGTTTGATCTGCCAACATGCACGAGCAGCTTCCACAGTTTTCTTGTCCAGCATCCATACACAGGTAGCCACTTCATTACACACCTGTCTCTTCATTACACACACCTTGTCTTTTGATAACCCCCCCGTCTCCTCATCACACACCCCCAATCACACACTAACACACCCCTGTCTCCTCATCACCCCCCCATCTCCTATCACACACCCCTCCCGCCTCCTCATCACACACCCCTCCCGCCTCCTCATCACACACCCCTCCCGTCTCCTCATCACACACCCCTCCCGCCTCCTCATCACACACACCCCCTTCTCCTCATCACACCCCCCCCCCCGTCTCCTCATCACACACACCCCCGTCTCCTCATCACCCCCCCCCCCCCCGTCTCCTCATCACACACCCCTCTCGCCTCCTCATCACACACCCCCCGTCTCCTCATCACCCCCCCGTCTCCTCATCACACACCCCCCGTCTCCTCATCACACACCCCCCGTCTCCTCATCACACACCCCTCGTCTCCTCATCACACACCCCTGTCATTCTCAGAAGGAAGTTTTGTGTCACAGCACCCATTACGTGTCCAGCCTTTGACAGTCATTCATTGTCACCTTCTTTTGCAGTGGTGGGGTGAATGAGAAACCAGGACTGCCATGGACTGGAACCATAGGCTTTACCGACAAATCCAGGTTCTGATTAGAATCTGATAATGTTACGGTCAAGTATTAAGGCCTCGTAGTGGGAACATCAATCCTACCTTTACTGTGGAGTGACACACTGCCCACTGCTGGTATGATGATCTGCGGAGCCATCACATATGACAGTCAGTCACCCATAGTAGTGACACTAACAGCTCAGTGATGACATTTATGGTGAGCCAGCTTTGGCAACCTACGAGTGTGCAGAATCTACAGGCTTAGCTGTAACATCTATGGACAAATGTGCCACAGGATGCCATATGGGACATGTATGCCTCCATGTAACCATACCGTATCTCATCTTGTATCGGGGTACCAACAGGGTACTAGAGCCTCCTTCCCATTGTACAGTTTTCCCCCAAAAAAACTTTTCCTTATGCTAATATTATAAAAACATATATCATAATTCTTTTGATTCCAACAATTCCTTCTTTCAATATTTTGTCTGTGTTATTATGTATCAATTTCTTCCAATTTTTAAAATCCCTGTTTACTATCATTCAGCAAGAACTTCCATTAAACATGGGAAACCATAAAACCAACTATGCTCATGTGGGTCTGGGAAATGAGACTGAGACCAATTTTCAATACACAAGTGCACCTTATAAGAAGCAGATGGGTGACACGCATGCACTGGAGATCCAAGGTGGGCACAGTCTAGTGCAGTTTTTCCCCAACCAGGGTGCCTCCAGCTGTTGCAAAACTACAACTCCCAGCATGCCCGCATGCTGGGAGTTGTAGTTTGCAACAGCTGGAGGCACCCTGGTTGGAAATCACTGGTCTAGTGCTCTACTCTTTAACCAAGAGAATGTATAGATATAATCTTTATTAAAGGGGTATTCCAGGAATGTTTTTTATTTGACTATGCTACAGGGGCTGTAAAGTTAGTGTATTTCATAATATAGTGTCTGTACCTGTGTGTGACGGTTTTCTCACAATTCTTATGTGATTTTCACCCCAATATTTATTTTTAACAGCATACAAAATGACTGTTGTCTCAGATTTTTCCCAGGTTGCAATGCGGCTGAGACCTGAATTACTAGTCAGCTGATGACAGGGAGCCTGTCTGCTTCAATGGGTGGAGGGATCGCTTGGTGGGAGAGAGATCAACTGCAACTAATGCAACAGCTGTAGGCACCCTGATTGAAAACCACAGGTCTTTTGAATGGATGCAGCTCATTTATGTTTCAATGGGTGGGGTGGCTAATGTGTGGGAGGGAGGAAAATGGAATAATGGGATTTGTAGGCAAAGAAGAAAACTCAAACAGGAAATACCAGTTCACAAAAAGCTAGCCACAGTATTATGGTAATCTCACAACATAACCATTTAGCCCCAAAACAAGTGCATTCCTAAGCATGTCCATTACTGCCTGCAGGGTACCTACTAAAATCACCTTATGGTGGATAACCCCTTTAAGTATGTCACTCTCCTTTGTAGCTTTTGCTTTAGTTAGTTCAACTTACTGAAGGGTCAGGATTGTAGTTCAGGGTATTCATAGCGATTTCATTGGATGCCCCCTTTATGGCATCTTGGATCATTCCACGAAAGTCAATGACCTGTCCCTGTGAAATGAAACAAAACGTGTAAAATGTTATCATCACTATCTATTTAGAGGCGAGAGAGAAGAGAGAGAGAGAGAGACCCTTTAATTAAGGGTAAGTAATTTAAGTAAGCGGAGTACCCCTTTAATTACTTCACAGGGAATCCATGGGACACAATAGGGCCCTGTACCTTGTATGCGCAGACCACTCAAGGTCCATTGAAGGATCCCAGGGCTGTCTGGCTATATTACCTATTATTGACAGCCTCTAGGCTCAGCTAGCTTAAAATCCACAGCCACTGCTGCCCGCCACATGCGCGGTAATGGCAGCTTCTTCTGGCTGCCTCAAAAACTGATCTGTGCTTGCCTGATTTGGACATTGCAGATCAGCACTAGAGGCAGCAGGGATAATTAGAGTAGCACATGCACAGTAATGGAAGCTTCTTGCTCTGTTCAAATTGCGAAACGCAGATTAGTTTTTGAGTCCGCCAGGAGGAAATACCATTATTGCGCATGCGCGGGGCAGTGGTTGCAATGCGCTTGCTTGAAATTTCAAGCCAGCAAAGCCACTAAAACTACAGTCTAGCAGCTGTCTATCAAAAATGGGGTCAATCACACATGCAGGTGGGGTAAAGAAAGCAGGTGGTTGTGTACTTTATGGCATAATGCAATTAAATATCTCAGCGCCACAGAAGTTGCGTCATATTTGACGGTAAGAATATGGATCGCTATTCTGTATATCAAAGCACAATGATGGAACCTGATGGACTACATTATTATTCAATGTTGGTCTATCAGGTACAGTTGATGTCATTTGATGGATCCTACAATGCCGCCACGGTTAGTATTATAATGGAGATCCTGAAGGCAGTGTGACCAGAGCCTTAAAATAATCCAATGCCAGAATTAAAATTTCTGTAAATTCTACTTAAAAAATAAATAAATAAAATTATATATATTGCTATTTGATATAAACAGAGTAATAAAAAAAATAAAAAACACAAGGCAATGTCAGCTAAAACAGGATGGTTTAACCCCTTAAGGACGCAGACATTTGGGCCTTAAGGACTCAGACAATTTTATTTTTACATTTTCGATTTTTCCTCCTCGCCTTCAAAAACTCATAACTCTTTTATATTTTCATCCACAGACTAGTATGAGGGCTTGTTTTTTACGTGACCAGTTATCCGTTGTAATGCCATCACTCACTTTACCATAAAATGTATGGCGCAACCCAAAAAAATACTATTTGTGTGGGGAAATTAAAAAGAAAACCGCAATTTTGCTAATTTGGAAGGTTTCGTTTTCACGCCGTACAATTTATGGTAAAAATGACGTGTTCTTTATTATTTGGGTCAATACGATTAAAATGATAACCTACTTTTCTATTACTGTTGCGCTTAAAAAAAATCACAAACTTTTTAACCAAATTAGCACATTTAAAATCCCCCTATTTTGAAGACCCATAACTTTTTCATTTTTCCGTATAAGCGGCGGTATGAGGGCTCATTTTTTGTGCCGTGATCTGTACTTTTTATTGATACCATATTTGCTTATATAAAAAACGTAATACATTTTTTATACATTTTTTGGGGAATAAAAGGATATAAAAAAGCAGCTATTTTGGACTTTTATTTTAAATTTTTTTTACGTTCACCGTACAGTACCATTAACATTTTATTTTAATAGTTCAGATATTTACGCACGCGGCGATACCAAATATGTATATAAAATATTTTTTTAACACTTTTTGGGGGTGAAATAGGGAAAATGGGACTCCTGGTAGAAAAAACAGACATGGCCGCATATCCACAATTTTGTATTATGATCTAATTGCTTCTCAGCATAATTTCAAAAACTAACAGGTTGTTAGTATATACGTTTTGATCAAAAGGTACAAAGCCCACTCGCCACGTCAAGGCCACCTATTGAGAGTGGGTCCCTAATGTCCCTAGCATAAAATGGTGTAGCACTGGGCGGCGACCACCACCGCCGCGACAGCAGTGCCCACAGGGGGAACGATCCACTGGAAGAGCGGCCCCAGTGCCACCCAAACCAGTCTCCGGGCCGCACTCCCCCCGCAGACACGGCGCCGCGGCAGCAATGGACGCCGCACAGCACCACACCAGTGTGAACAAGGTGTAACAGGAAAATGGGACAATTTAAGTTTTTATTGGGGAGGGGGTTTTTCACATTTTTTTACTTTATTTATTTTTTACTTTTATTTTTACACTTTAATAGTCCCCATAGGGGACTATTTATAGCAATCATTCGATTGCTATTCCTGTTCAGTGCTATGTATAGGACACAGCACTGATCAGGGTTATCGGTCATCTTCTGCTCTGGTCTGCGGGAAGGCAGATCAGAGCAGAAGACTCCCGGAAGGCAGCGGAGGCAGGTGAGGGGACCTCCGTCTGGCGTGCTGGATGATCGGATCGCCGCGGCAGCGCTGCGGGCGATGCGATCATCCATTTAAGTGACCGCGATGCTGCAGATGCCGTGATCTGTATTGATCACGGCATCTGAGGGGTTAATGGCGGACCTACAATAATGGCGGACCCACCTACAATATACAGGCATGCTACTTTAGGAAAAACACAAAATATCACATTTTCTCTATATGATTGTGACTTTATAATACCAGAACTTTCACTTACTCGTCTTTGTGCAACGCCTTCTCCTCCATTTTTATTTATAGCAGAGACATTTAATCCAAATTCTGAGACCTCCGGAGGACTGCTATTACCATTCTCCTGCAAAACAGGACAAGAATTAAATATAAAAAATCCATTAAAAACCTCTAACATAAGAAATGCCGATTCTAAACCTGAAGATCCGGTCAGAGTTCACAACTTATGATTAGTTTATCCACCTTTGAACACCATTTTATACAGTTTACACATTTAACCCACAAACACAGGAATAGTGGGGCCCTACATTGGGGCTGCTGCTCGTGTCGGCGGCTGTCACCTTAAGTGGGGCTGAGGAAAAAGTTCCACTATTCAGATACACTGACTGTACAGTCGTTGCTTTACTGTATAGTCACCTACCTTCCACTGGAAGCCACTGTCCCTTTAAGGGACTAGTGGCTGACGGAAGGTAGCGTAGCGAATGTGCCTCGCACGGATGAGAGAGGGGAGCAGCAGAGAGAATATGCTTCCCTGCCCGGCCCAGAACAGTAAGTATGCTTTATTTGCAAGCTTCTGTGCTCCAAAGCTCCTCCGGCCCATAGCAGTGGGTCCCGTCCGACCCCATAGCAGAGGAACAGTGGAGCACAGAAGCCGTGGCCTAAAACTATATGGGGGCACAACTATAGAGGCACAGAGAAGGGCCTACAACTCTGAGGGCACAGAGAGGGGGCCTACAACTATAGAGGCAAAGAGAGGGGGCCTACAACTATAGAGGCAAAGAGAGGGGGCCTACAACTATAGAGGCAAAGAGAGGGGGCCTACAACTATAGAGGCAAAGAGAGGGGGCCTACAACTATAGAGGCAAAGAGAGGGGGCCTACAACTATAGAGGCAAAGAGAGGGGGCCTACAACTATAGAGGCACAGAGAAGGGGCCTACAACTATAGAGGCAAAGAGAGGGGGCCTACAACTATAGAGGCACAGAGAGGGGGCCTACAACTATAGAGGCACAGAGAGAAGGGCCTACAACTATAGAGGCACAGCGAAGGGCCTACAACTATAGAGGCACAGAGAAGGGCCTACAACTATAGAGGCACAGAGAGGAGGCCTACAACTATAGAGGCACAGAGAGGGGGCCTACAACTATAGAGGCACAGAGAGGGGGCCTACAACTATAGAGGTACAGAGAGAAGGGCCTACAACTATAGAGGCACAGAGAGAAGGGCCTACAACTATAGAGGCACAGAGAAGGGCCTACAACTATAGAGGCACAGAGAGGGGGCCTACAACTATAGAGGGACAGAGAGGAGGCCTACAACTATAGAGGCACAGAGAGGGGCCTACAACTATAGAGGGCACAGAGAGGGGGCCTACAACTATAGAGGGCACAGAGAGGGGGCCTACAACTATAGAGGCACAGAGAGGGGGCCTACAACTATAGAGGGACAGAGAGGGGGCCTACAACTATAGAGGCACAGAGAAGGGCCTACAACTATAGAGGCACAGAGAAGGGCCTACAACTCTGAGGGCACAGAGAGGGGGCCTACAACTCTCAGGGCACAGAGAGGGGGCCTACAACTATAGAGGCACAGAGAGGGGGCCTACAACTATAGAGGCACAGAGAGGGGGCCTACAACTATAGAGGCACAGAGAGGGGGCCTACAACTATAGAGGCACAGAGAGGGGGCCTACAACTATAGAGGCACAGAGAGGGGGCCTACAACTATAGAGGCACAGAGAGGGGGCCTACAACTATAGAGGCACAGAGAGGGGGCCTACAACTCTGAGGGCACAGAGAGGGGGCCTACAACTCTAGAGGCACAGAGAGGGGGCCTACAACTATAGAGGCACAGAGAGGGGGCCTACAACTATAGAGGCACAGAGAGGGGGCCTACAACTCTGAGGGCACAGAGAGGGGGCCTACAACTATAGAGGCACAGAGAGGGGGCTACAACTATAGATGCACAAAGAGGGGGCCTACAACTATAGAGGCACAGAGAGGGGGCCTACAACTATAGAGGCACAGAGAGGGGGCCTACAACTCTAGAGGCACAGAGAGGGGGCCTACAACTCTAGAGGCACAGAGAGGTGGCCTACAACTATAGAGGCACAGAGAGGGGGCCTACAACTCTGAGGGCACAGAGAGGAGGCATACAACTATAGAGGCACAGAGAGGGGGCCTACAACTCTGAAGGCACAGAGAGGGGGCCTACAACTATAGAGGCACAGAGAGGGGGCCTACAACTATAGAGGCACAGAGAGGGAGCCTACAACTATGAGGGCACATAGAGGGGCCTACAACTATAGAGGCACAGAGAGGGGCCTACAACTATAGAGGCACAGAGAGGGGGCCTACAACTATAGAGGAATAGAGAGGGGGCCTACAACTATAGAGGCACAAAGGTGGAATCTATTACTGTGTGGGGCAATACACCAGGGGTGGGGTTGTAAAGAGGTGGGCATTGTGCTGGGGAATGGAGCCTAAAATGTTTGTCTGGCAGTTTCTGTGGAGTATTGGCTGGGAGAAATCTTAATGGCGGTCTAGACAAGGAAAAGTGAACAAATCCGATCAGAAAAGATGTCGCCTGTGAGTCCGAGGGCCTCGGGAGATAAGGAGAGGAGCAGGGCGAGAGGAGTAAAATAAAGAAGAAAAAGCATTCGAATTAATAATAACAGCCACTATAATCATTACAGACATGTCACTAATATGTGGGGTACAATTTTTTGGAAATGGGCTGTAAATGGCAAAAAAAAGGTTGGGAACCACTGCTCTAATGCATATGGAGGCTCCACAAAGTTACTATTATAAGATAACATAAGAAGAGAAATGGGTAAAGAAAAAGGTGGTCGGGGGGGTCAACCAACTTATTTTAGGACATATCCACTGGAGATTGCAAGGAGTTTGCCCGTTATTGATCCCAATTTTAGGATTGATGGGTCTCTGCAGTCAGACCCCCACTCAATGTTTTAATCCATTATCCGTGTTATTAGTCAGTAAACTAATGAAAACTAATAATACTAACCCTCTTGTTGTTCCTAAACTTCAACCTCTTGGATTTTGTACTGTAAACCATCTGGATTGTCCACTTGTATCAGAAAAGGTAACAACAACAACAGACACTGTACAAATGTCATCCCCAATAAATACACTGGGTGATCACCACAGCCCCAGGTGTACAGAGCGCCCCCTCATGGCTGTATAATACCACACCTGTTTGGAGATCTCTCTGTTGGATGCTCTCTCTGCCATCCTTGGGTACGTTCTGGACTTTGGGCGCTGGACGATATTATGGTTGGTGATTCTTGGAAGACCCTGGGAGGAATTACTGGGTGTCCTGAGGAGAGATGGAATCTGCCTGTTTAGTCCTTAATTATCAAAATTTATATAAGGATAAGGGCTGCACGATTTGGGGAAAATGTGCGATTATGGAGGTAAATATTGTGATTTCAAAATGCAATTGCGATATAAAAAATAAATAAATAGTGAACCCCCCCCCCCCCACATATTTCATGACCATTCACCACCATTTCATGTCCAATACCCTTATTTCATATAGCCAACCCCACCCCCACCCCATTTCATCTTCATTGACTGAACGTAAATTAGAGGGGATTGGATACGAAGTTGGAAAAAATGGGGAAAAATTAGCTTAATGCATCTCATGTTCCTGGTATAATCTGCACACTATCCAGTGTTGTTGCGCTGATCCCTCCCACGAGGCTGTGATGCACAGTGAGGAAATTACTTTCTTAGGCGAAGTTTTCGTTTTTTTTGTGCATTTTGCCCCAAAGAAACGCCAAAACGGCCGCATGGCGTTTTTTTCCGTGAAAAAAAAGCTGCGCCCAGATGTTAGCTGTAAATCAATGAGAAATCGCAAAATTCCTTTTCCACTTTGTGTTTTTGAGTTTGGCGTTTGTTTTTTTTAATCCTTTTTGCATTTTTTCACTCCTTTTTGGCGTTTTCCTGCTTCTTGGCAGTTTTTCAAAATAGCAGCACGTTGAGCCTATGGCTTTTTTTTCCCTAAAATCGTGACATTTTTCTCCCATAAAAAAAAAGGCCAAGAAAAATGCCCTGTGGGTTTTAACTTCGGTGTTTTTTATTCTTTTTTGGACTTTAGCGATCCAAAAAAAGGGATGGAGATACCTTTTTTAATAAAATTTCATAGGGTACCGTATATAAAATAAAAATAAAAAAAGATACAGTAGGGATGGAAAAAATTGCATTTAACGAAATGTAAATTTTTTATAACGAAATTTTTATTGATTTTTAAGCAGGGATTAATTTGTGTGGGCAGGCGAAGAAATAAAAATGTAGCAGACAATAATATAAATGTAGAAAGGGGCCATTTAAATGTAAAAATAATATTTTTTTTATACTTAATTTTGGTAAACTTTTTATTAGTAATGTATTTTAACTAACAGACTGTTCCATGATGGGAGTAGTAGTACCTGTACTAATAGACAGATCACCCCGGGTGTCACTTCTGACACCCATTGCGATCCTCCCATATAATGTATAGAAGCGGGTGGCACTGCCGCTCTTCTCTGGTCCCCTGCACTGATATATATATATATATATATATATATATATATATAACCAAAGGATAAATTGGCCAGCACTATTGATCCAAACTATTGTAAAAACCTGGCCTGCAGGTGCAAGCTGCTGGGCTAAATATACAGCAACAGGAGAATACAGCAGCACACTGCTAGCACAAAGATATAGATAGAACATGAAAAGCTATACAGCTGTAATGCAATAAATGAAGATATGAAACTATGAGGTACTTAGCTTGCAAATTTGGCGCCAAATAGCGTGGACCGTCCCACCACGGTAAGGTGATCTCATTCTGGGACGGACCCTACACTGTGTATATGCCTCTGTGTGAACAGTACAACAGGCATTGCAAGGTCTGAAACAACCAAGGCACCTTATATACACCTAATAGAGGTCGGTGGGGTGCAGGAGCCAACATGGAGGTAGCCACTCCCCCGTATGTGTGATACAACCAAAGGATTAATTGGCCAGCACTATTGATCCAAACTATTGTAAAAACCTGGCCTGCAGGTGCAAGCTGCTGGGCTAAATATACAGCAACAGGAGAATACAGCAGCACACTGCTAGCACAAAGATATAGATAGAACATGAAAAGCTATACAGCTGTAATGCAATAAATGAAGATATGAAACTATGAGGTACTTAGCTTGCAAATTTGGCGCCAAATAGCGTGGACCGTCCCACCACGGTAAGGTGATCTCATTCTGGGACGGACCCTACACTGTGTATATGCCTCTGTGTGAACAGTACAACAGGCATTGCAAGGTCTGAAACAACCAAGGCACCTTATATACACCTAATAGAGGTGGGTGGGGTGCAGGAGCCAACATGGAGGTAGCCACTCCCCCGTATGTGTAATACAACCAAAGGATTAATTGGCCAGCACTATTGATCCAAACTATTGTAAAAACCTGGCCTGCAGGTGCAAGCTGCTGGGCTAAATATACAGCAACAGGAGAATACAGCAGCACACTGCTAGCACAAAGATATAGATAGAACATGAAAAGCTATACAGCTGTAATGCAATAAATGAAGATATGAAACTATGAGGTACTTAGCTTGCAAATTTGGCGCCAAATAGCATGGACCGTCCCACCACGGTAAGGTGATCTCATTCTGGGACGGACCCTACACTGTGTATATGCCTCTGTGTGAACAGTACAACAGGCATTGCAAGGTCTGAAACAACCAAGGCACCTTATATACACCTAATAGAGGTGGGTGGGGTGCAGGAGCCAACATGGAGGTAGCCACTCCCCCGTATGTGTAATACAACCAAAGGATTAATTGGCCAGCACTATTGATCCAAACTATTGTAAAAACCTGGCCTGCAGGTGCAAGCTGCTGGGCTAAATATACAGCAACAGGAGAATACAGCAGCACACTGCTAGCACAAAGATATAGATAGAACATGAAAAGCTATACAGCTGTAATGCAATAAATGAAGATATGAAACTATGAGGTACTTAGCTTGCAAATTTGGCACCAAATAGCGTGGACCGTCCCACCACGGTAAGGTGATCTCATTCTGGGACGGACCCTACACTGTGTATATGCCTCTGTGTGAACAGTACAACAGGCATTGCAAGGTCTGAAACAACCAAGGCACCTTATATACACCTAATAGAGGTGGGTGGGGTGCAGGAGCCAACATGGAGGTAGCCACTCCCCCGTATGTGTAATACAACCAAAGGATTAATTGGCCAGCACTATTGATCCAAACTATTGTAAAAACCTGGCCTGCAGGTGCAAGCTGCTGGGCTAAATATACAGCAACAGGAGAATACAGCAGCACACTGCTAGCACAAAGATATAGATTAAACATGAGTATATAGATAAAACATGCAGGCCAGGTTTTTACAATAGTTTGGATCAATAGTGCTGGCCAATTTATCCTTTGGTTGTATTACACATACGGGGGAGTGGCTACCTCCATGTTGGCTCCTGCACCCCACCCACCTCTATTAGGTGTATATAAGGTGCCTTGGATGTTTCAGACCTTGCAATGCCTGTTGTACTGTTCACACAGAAGCATATACACAGTGTAGGGTCCGTCCCAGAATGAAGTCACCTTACCGTGGTGGGACGGTCCACGCTATTTGGCACCAAATTTGCAAGCTAAGTACCTCATATTTTCATAGTTTCATATCTTCATTTATTGCATTACAGCTGTATAGCTTTTCATGTTCTATCTATATACTCATGTTTTATCTATATATTAATGTTTCATCTATATCTTTGTGCTAGCAGTGTGCTGCTGTAGTCTCCTGTTGCTATATATATATATATATATATATATATACACACACACACACACACACACACACACCTATTCATATTTCCCGCAGATGGTTCCAGCCAATCACAATTCTCTGCTGGGAAATATGAATAGATGTATTTATACCGCAGTGCACGGTACCAGAGAAGTGCGGCCGCCCGTATCTATACATTATATAGGACGATCATATCGGGTGTGATCTTTCCTTAACTGCAGGCACTACTGCTCCCAACATGGAGCACACTCTGCTCCATGCGCAGAGCTGTAATACCTGCATTAATATACAGATCGCAACAGGTGTCAGAAGTGACACTCACTGCGATCGTCCTTCATCCCTGAGATGTGGAGCGGCTTTCTCCTGCCCTCCGCATCTCTGCACTATACTCCGGCCGGCCAGTGATGTGAATATAAATTCACATCACTGATTCATATTTCCCGCCGAGAGCGGAGATTGGCAGCCACCATCCGGTGGCAGCCAAAAATACACATAATGATTTTTTGTGAAAATTTGTAAAATTGCTTGTTAACTTTGAAGCCCTCTAATGTCTTCAAGAAGTAAAAACATGGTAGACATATTGGTTCCGATTTTTCAAACTGTTTGAGAAAAAAGTGTGATTTTCCTTAAAGGGGTACTTAACCCCTAGACATGAAATTTTGTAAATTTTGGAGGGTTTGGTTTTCACGCTGTACACTTTACAGTAAAAATTATATGTTTTCTTTATTCTGTGGGTCAATACAATTAAAATGATCCCCATGTTTACAAACTTTTCTATTATTGTACTGCTTTAAAAAAAGTTATTCACAAAATAAGCATGCTTAAAATTGTCCTATTCTGACGACCTATAAAAACTAAAAAAAATTTGTATACCGGGCTGTATGAAAACAAAGTTCTTGCTCCGTGATCTGGTGATCAAAACGCAGCAATTTTAGACTCCTCCCCCCCCCCCCCTTGATTTTTTTTTACCCCTTAAGGACCAAGACCATTTTGACCTTAAAGGGGAACTCCAGTGCAAAACTTTTCTTTTTTTTAAATGAACTGGTGCCAGAAAGTTAAAACCGATTTGTAAATTACTTCTATTAAAAAAATATTAATCCTTTCAGTACTTTTTAGCAGCTGTTTGCTGCAGAGGAAAATCTTTATTTTTTTATTTATTTTTTGTGTTGTTCACAGTGCTCTCTGCTTACACCTGATGCCCGTTTCAGGAACTGTACAGAGCAGGAGAAAATCCCCTTAGAAAACCTATGCTGCTCTGGACAGTCCCTGACACGGACAGAGATGTCAGCAGAGAGCACTGTGGACAAGACAAAAAAGAAATTCAAAAAGTAGAAGAATTTCCTCTGTAGCATACAGCTGCAAAAAAGTACTAAAAGGATTAAGATTTTTTAACAGAAGTAATTTACAAATCTGTTTAACTTTCCGGCACCAGTTAATTAAAAAAAAAAAAAGTTTTCCACAGGAGTACCCCTTTAAAGGGGTTGTGCGCTGCCCTTCAGTTCAGAGCTCCGCTCACAGCGTCCGGAAGTTCATTACTCCGAACGCTCTGTGCGGGTTTCCGTGTTCACGGCCGCTGGGCGTGACATCACGCCCAGCCCCTTCGTGACTACTTGCCCGCCCCCTCGTGAAGTCACACCCGCCCCCTCAACGAAAGTCTATGGGAAGGGGGCGCAACCCTTCCCATAGACTTTGGTAGAGGAGGCGGGCGTGACGTCACGAAAGGGCCGGGCGAAACCAGACCAATTTTTTGCATTTTTGTTTTTTCCTCATCGCCTTCTAAAATCCATAACTCTCATCTTTCCACCCACAGACACTTGAGGGCTTGTTTTTTTACATGACCAATTGTACTTTGTAATGACACCTCTCATTTTACCATAAAATGTATAGCGAACCCCAAAAAATATTTTAGTGAGGACATTTAAATGAAAACCACAATTTAGCAAATTTTGGAGGGTTTAGTTTTCATACTGTACACTTTACGGTATAATTGACATGTTCTCTTTATTCTTTGGGTCAATACGATTAAAATGATACCCATCTTTACATATATTTTTCTATTATTGTACTGCTTTTAAAAAATATCAAACTTTTTGTACAAAATTAGCATGTTTAAAATCGCCCTATTTTGACCACCTATAATTTTTTCCTTTTTCCATATACGGCATGTATGAGGGCTAATTTTTTGCACCGTGATCTGTACTTTTTATTAATACCCCAATTGCGAATATGAAACTTTTAAATCAATTTTTATAATTTTTGGGGGGAATAAAATATAACAAAAAAGCAGCAATTTTGGACTTTACTTTTTTTAAGTTTGCTCCGTTCACCGTAGGGGATCATTAACATTATATTTTGATAGTTCGGACATTTACGCACGCGGAGATACCAAATATGTTAAAAAATAATAAAAATGTTTACGCTTATTGGGGGAGGGGATATTTACATTTTTTTATTTTTTTTTATGTCCCCATAGGGGATTATCTATAGCAATAATTAGATTGCTAATACTGTTCAGTGCTATGCACAGGGCATTGCACTGATCAGTGTTATCGGCAAACTTCTGCTCTGGTCTGCTTGATCTCAGACCAGAGCAGAAGACAGACAGAGGCAGGTGAGGGAACATCTGTCCACCATTTTAGATGAACGGATCCCAGCGCCGCTGGCGATCCAATCATCCATTTAAAGATGCACATTACCGCAGATGCTGTGATCTGTATTGATCACGGCAACTGAGGGGGTTAATGACAGACATCACCTCGATCGCTGATGTCCACTATTACCTGCGGGTCCCCGTCTGCTGATAGCAGCCAGGACCTGCAGTGTATGGCGCGAGCTCCGCTCCGATGCTCCAGGTCATGTACAGGACGTAAATGTATGTCCTGGTGTGCGAAGCACCTCTGCATTAGGATGTACATTAAGTCCCTGGTCGTTAAGGGGTTAAGGTTTAGGCTGTTCACCGTACACTGAATCATTTACATTATATTTTGATAATTTGGACAATTACTCATTCGGTGATACCAAATATGTTTATTCATTAAAAAAAATTATGAGTAACATGTGGAAAAGGGGCGAAATTTTTAATTGTGAAGCGGCTTTTTTAACATTTATTTTACCCTTTTTATGTCCCCACAGGAGACTATCTATAGCAATCATAGGTCAGTAATATTGGCAATCTAATGCCGTGGTCTGTATTGATTACAGCATCTGAGGGATTATTGGCAATCAGTGCGATCACTAAGTCCCAGCGCATCTGGACGTACATTTATGTCCAATGTCCTTAAGGGGTTGAAGGAATTCTGTGCTCCGGGCCCAACTCCAGATTCCTTTAATTCTTTGCCCCAATCCACTTATTCTTTCCCTTTTTTCCTTTTGAGTGATCTATTACCAACCCTGTGACTTATTTAAAGGGGGACTCTGGTGGAAAAAAAAACATTTCAATCAATTGGCTCCAGAAAGTTAAACATATTTGTAAATTACTTCTATTTAAAAATCTTAATCCTTTCAATACTTCTCAGCTGCTGTATGCACCACAGGAAGTTGTTTAGTTATTTTCAGTCTGACCACAGTGCTCTCTGCTGACACCTCTGTCCATGTCAGGAATTGTCCAGAACATGAGAGGTTTGCTATGGGGATTTGCTCCTATTCTAGACAGCTCCTGATATGGACAGAGGTGTCAGCAGAGAGCACTGTGATCAGACTGAAAAGAACTACACAACTTCCTGTGGAGCATACAGCAGCTGAGAAGTATTGAAAAGGATTAAGATTTTTAAATAGAAGTAATTTACGAATCTGTTTAACTTCCTGGCACCAATAAAAAAATTAAAAAAAGTTTTCCACTGGAGTACCCCTTTAACAAGCCGTTTCAGTGATATAAATAATTGTTGGCGTAAGAGAAGCCGAACCCCATAACAACCCCGATTTTAGTTAGTGCTTTTAAATAGGAGAATGACCCCTGGCTTTCCAAAGAGAACAGAGAAAAGGCAAAAAAAAAGAACCCCCTGCAGTATCGAACCTCCCACCCATAAATGGCTTGAATTGCCTAGCGGGCTCGAACCCCTAAACCATGTAATTTCCCCCTGCTACCCTACCATATCACTTTAACCCTTTCATATCCATTCAGTCCATTACTTCTACTAAGCTATAAAAAAAAATTAAGGATTTTCCTTATACTCCACCCAAAAAAAAAAAAAAAAAAGTACTTTTTTCAGGAGTCCTTTTTTTGCACCATAATTCGACGCACACTTTTCCTTTGTGTTTGAGATACATAATCTGGATAAACTGAGACTTTACAATTACAAGGCGACAAGTAATCTTTACCCACAGTCTCACTTGAAGGGGTGCTCCAGAGGGGAAAACATTTTTTCTAATCAACTGGTGCCAGAAATGTAAGCAGATTTGTAAATTACTAATCTCAATCCTTCCAAGACTTATCAGCTGCTGTATGCTCCACAGGAAGTTGTGTAGTTCTTTACAGTCTGACCCCAGTGCTTTCTGCCGATACCTCTGTTCATGTCAGGAACTGTCCAGGAGGAGAGGTTTGCTATGAGGATTTGTTCCTGCTCTGGACAGTTCCTGAAACAGACAGAGGTGTCAACAGAGAGCAATGTGGTCATTCTGGAAATAACTACACAACTTCCTGTGGAGAGTAGAGTGGACAGATCACTCTAATCTCTACAGATAGATGTATTATAAGCAAGATAGATACATATTTTCTATTACAGTATATCAGTAGCACAGAAGAAATTATATATAGATATACAGGACTGATTAAAACAAGTTACCTTCTCAGTCTTCCTCCACTTTGAGGTTTTGCATACACTTTACCATCTACAAGAAAAAAAAAACAACTCATTCATGATCTGATCTGTGATCGTATATACTTCACTAGACAACAGCATATACTCTATGGGAGTGTTTCCTAACCCGTGTGCCTCCGGCTGTTGCAAATCTACAACTCCCAGCCAAAGGTAGTACAAGCATGCTGGGAGTTGTAGTTTTGCAACAGCTGGTGACCTGGGAAACACTGTTCTATGGTAAAGGCAGGTACATCCAGTGCTGTATACTGCTGCTCCTTAGGGCCCATGTACACTATGGAAATTCTCCAGGTGGAAATTCCATAGTATGCGTGGGCCCTAAAGTTAGTTCTGTGATTGGTTGATACAGAACACTGTGTCCAGCTCCTTTATCAGGACAATGTAGCCAAAGGTATTATATATGTGGTCAGCTCTGTTATGGGGGCACTACAGCTGCTCCCTTTAAAGGGGTACTCCACCCCTAGACATCTTATCCCCTATTGAAAGGATAGGGGATAAGATGTCAGATCGTGGGGGTCCCGCCGCTGGGGACCCCCGGGATCTCGGCTGCAGGACCCACCTGTTGCGGCTTCCAGAAACACTGGAGGCTTCGGCTCACGCCCCCTCCCATAGACTTGCATTGAGGGGTGGGGCGTGACGTCACACGGGGGCGAAGTCGTGACGTCACGATCTCACGTCACCGTGGTCGGAAGCCGAAGCCTCCAGCGTTTCCTGAAGCCGCAACAGGTGGGTCCTGCAGCCGAGATCCCGGGGGTCCCCAGCGGCGGGACTCCCGCGATCTGACATCTTATCCCCTATCCTTTTGGATATGGGATAAGATGTCTAGGGGTGGAGTACCCCTTTAAACGGACATATGGAAACTCATAAATTTGGCCCACACAGAACCTCTTGCCCATCTTCCTCACTTCCTAAAGGGGTTATAAAAAGTTCTTGCTGATCTGTGTGGGGTCCGACTGCTGGGACCTTCATCGATCACAAGACTGGAGGTCAATTGTCAGGTAAAGGGGGTTGCAGCGCCCATGTAATGTTCAGAAGTCCCATAGACTGAATGGGCAGAGTTCAGAAAAAACATCTACAGAGCATAAGTGCGGCCATTGTGCCCCTTTCTCTACAGGACTCACCGGTCTCTACAGCTTTCTTGGTGATTTTGGGGTATTTCTGGAATTTAATATAATAGTAACTTTCGTATTCCATGAGAATGGTCTCCAGGTCGATGTTATCACAGACGTCAAACCTTCTCAGGTTCAGTTTGGTTTCCTCTTCTAGAGCATTGGCCGAGTCCACATACCTGCAACCACATGAAACCGATGAGTGATGTAGGAAACAGAGATAAAATGGTTACCATACACAAATCATGATATGGCTTTCCTGGCCTCCTATAGATCTGATGACTTATAGGATGGTATAGAACAGTGGTCTTCAACCTACAGACCTACAGATGTTGCAAAACTACAACTCCCAGCATGCCCGGACAGCCAACGGCTGTCCGGGCATGCTGGGAGTTGTAGTTTTGCAACATCTGGAGGTCCGCAGGTTGAAGACCACTGGTATAGAATGTATTGCTGTAGGCAGATTATCTGTCAACTGTAAGGAAAAGAAGGGTTAAAAAAAAAAAAAAAACTCCTATAATATATAGTATATTATAAAGTGCAGCATAGGCTTTTATTAGAGAATAATGTAGAGGTTCTTGTGTATGACTTGTGCTTATCTGTTTTAGCAGATGTGGCAGGCACAGGATATCAGCCATACTGATTGTAATTCCATAGCTGAAATAATTTCCTAATGCTGCCTGCATTTCCCATGATTCCTTTGGCTTTACAGAGAGAGGGGCTAGAGCCTGGTGACCTATTACCTGACTAGACTCCAGCAACTGAGACTCATGAGTGGGTTGGGGTCAGTTCATATAATGTGCAGTTTTGCTGCGTTTTATAAGTCAAAGTCAGTTTTTTAGAGATATATCGTCATGAGGCAAAACGGATTTGACCTATAATTACAATAGATGAGTTTTATGAAGATTTGAAGTCTCCAGTCTGTGTTCACATGTTGCACTTTTACAGTGTTTTGACCATGATTTTGCTGTACATTTTCCAAACTGCTGTAAAATTGCAATCACAATAAATAGTGACATTTTCCAGTGATAAAAAAAAAAATTAAAAAAATTAATAATAATCAATTCCAAAACAAGGAAAAACCTAGCATGTCAGGAATTGTCCAGAACAGGAGAAGTTTGCTATGGGGGATTTGCTCCTATTCTAGACAGCTCCTGATATGGCCAGAGGTGTCAGCAGAGAGCACTGTGCTCAGACTGAAAAGAACTACACAACTTCCTGTGGAGCATACAGCAGCTGAGAAGTATTGAAAAGGATTAAGATTTTTAAATAGAAGTAATTTACGAATCTGTTTAACTTCCTGGCACCAATAAAAAAATAAAAAAAAGTTTTCCACTGGAGTATCCCTTTAACAAGCCGTTTCAGTGATATAAATAATTGTTGACGTAAGAGAAGCCGAACCCCATTGTCACGATTCGGCTGGCTGGAGGTGGATCCTCTGTGCCAGAGAGGGATTGGCGTGGACCGTGCTAGTGGACCGGTTCTAAGTCACTACAGGTATTCACCAGAGCCCGCCGCAAAGCGGGATGGTCTTGCTGCGGCGGTAGTGACCAGGTCGTATCCACTAGCAACGGCTCAACCTCTCTGGCTGCTGAAGATAGGCGCGGTACAAGGGAGTAGACAGAAGCAAGGTCGGACGTAGCAGAAGGTCGGGGCAGGCAGCAAGGTTCGTAGTCAGGGTGGATAGCAGAAGTTCTGGTACACAGGCTTTGGACACACAAAACGCTTTCACTAGGCACAAGGGCAACAAGATCCGGCAAGGGAGTGCATGGGAGGAGGTCAGATATAGTCAGGGACCAGGTGGAAGCCAATTAAGCTAATTGGGCCAGGCACCAATCATTGGTGCACTGGCCCTTTAAGTCTCAGGGAGCTGGCGCGCGCGCGCCCTAGAGAGCGGAGCCGCGCGCGCCAGCACATGACAGCAGGGGACGGGAACGGGTAAGTGACCTGGGATGCGATTCGCAAGCGGGCGCGTCCCGCTGTGCGAATCGCATCCCCGACGGCCATGACAGTGAAGCGCTCCCGGTCAGCGGGACCGACCGGGGCGCTGCGGAGAGAGAGACGCCGTACGCGCTCCGGGGAGGAGCGGGGACCCGGAGCGCTAGGCGTAACAGCACCCCCCCTCTTAGGTCTCCCCTTCTCTTTGTCCGGTAACTGCCCCCCCTGGGAAGAGGACACCGGGAAAGGAAGGAGGGATTCCTCAACGGCAGGCAGTACAGCAGGAGTGGGAATGGGGAGGGAGGGCAGAGGGCGAGGCCTGGCACGGGGCAGTGTGACACCAGGACGAGGGCCACGAGGAGGCACCGAGGCTTGACTGACTGGACTGGGAGGGGGGGAGAGGCACTTCTTAAGGCGGGCAGAGTCCATAACGACCTTAGGGAGACCGGATACAGGAGGAACCACAGGGTCACGGCAGGGAGTACTGGGAACCGGTTTAAGGCAGTCCTTGAAGCAAGAGGTACCCCAGCTCTTGATCTCCCCTGAGGACCAATCCAGGGTTGGGGAATGGTGTTGAAGCCAGGGTAGTCCAAGGAGAATTTCAGAAGTGCAATTGGAGAGGACCAAAAACTCAATTTTCTCATGATGAGGTCCGATGCACATTAGGAGGGGCTCCGTGCGGAAACGCACGGTGCAATCCAACCTGGCTCCGTTGACCGCGGAAATGTGGAGTGGCTTGACAAGACGGGTCACCGGGATGCGGAATTTATTCACCAAGGACTCCCGAATAAAATTCCCAGAGGCACCAGAGTCCAGGCAGGCCACGGCTGAGAGGGAAGAGCTGGCTGAAGAAGAAATCCGTACAGGCACCGTGAGACGTGGAGAAGCCGACTTAGCATCAAGAGACGCCACACCCACGAGAGCTGGGTGCGAGCGTGCGTTTCCCAGACGTGGAGGACGGATAGGGCAATCCACCAAAAAATGTTCGGTACTGGCACAGTACAGACAAAGATTCTCTTCCTTACGGCGATTCCTCTCTTCCAGGGTCAGGCGAGACCGATCCACTTGCATGGCCTCCTCGGCGGGAGGCCTAGGCGCAGATTGCAATGGAGACTGTGGGAGAGGTGTCCAGAGATCTAAGTCTTTTTCCTGGCGGAGCTCTTGATGCCTCTCAGAAAAACGCATGTCAATGCGAGTGGCTAGATGAATGAGTTCATGCAGATTAGCAGGAGTATCTCGTGCGGCCAGAACATCTTTAATGTTGCTGGATAGGCCTTTTTTAAAGGTCGCGCAGAGGGCCTCATTATTCCAGGAAAGTTCAGAAGCAAGAGTACGGAATTGTATGGCGTACTCGCCAACGGAAGAATTACCCTGGACCAGGTTCAGCAGGGCAGTCTCAGCAGAAGAGGCTCGGGCAGGTTCCTCAAAGACACTTCGAATTTCCGAGAAGAAGGAGTGTACAGAGGCAGTGACGGGGTCATTGCGGTCCCAGAGCGGTGTGGCCCATGACAGGGCTTTTCCAGACAGAAGGCTGACTACGAAAGCCACCTTAGACCTTTCAGTAGGAAACTGGTCCGACATCATCTCCAAGTGCAGGGAACATTGCGAAAGAAAGCCACGGCAAAACTTAGAGTCCCCATTAAATTTGTCCGGCAAGGACAGGCGGAGGCTAGGAGTGGCCACTCGCTGCGGAAGGGGTGCAGGAGCTGGCGGAGGAGATGATTGCTGCAGAAGTTGCGACTGAAGTTGCTGCACAATGGTGGACACTTCCGACAGCTGGTGGGTTAGATGGGCGATCTGTCGGGATTGCTGGGCGACCACCGTGGTGATATCAGAGATATAAGGCAGAGGAACTTCAGCGGGATCCATGGCCGGATCTACTGTCACGATGCCGGCTGGCAGGAGGTGGATCCTCTGTGCCAGAGAGGGATTGGCGTGGACCGTGCTAGTGGACCGGTTCTAAGTCACTACAGGTATTCACCAGAGCCCGCCGCAAAGCGGGATGGTCTTGCTGCGGCGGTAGTGACCAGGTCGTATCCACTAGCAACGGCTCAACCTCTCTGGCTGCTGAAGATAGGCGCGGTACAAGGGAGTAGACAGAAGCAAGGTCGGACGTAGCAGAAGGTCGGGGCAGGCAGCAAGGTTCGTAGTCAGGGTGGATAGCAGAAGTTCTGGTACACAGGCTTTGGACACACAAAACGCTTTCACTAGGCACAAGGGCAACAAGATCCGGCAAGGGAGTGCATGGGAGGAGGTCAGATATAGTCAGGGACCAGGTGGAAGCCAATTAAGCTAATTGGGCCAGGCACCAATCATTGGTGCACTGGCCCTTTAAGTCTCAGGGAGCTGGCGCGCGCGCGCGCCCTAGAGAGCGGAGCCGCGCACGCCAGCACATGACAGCAGGGGACGGGAACGGGTAAGTGACCTGGGATGCGATTCGCAAGCGGGCGCGTCCCGCTGTGCGAATCGCATCCCCGACGGCCATGACAGTGCAGCGCTCCCGGTCAGCGGGACCGACCGGGGCGCTGCGGAGAGAGAGACGCCGTACGCGCTCCGGGGAGGAGCGGGGACCCGGAGCGCTAGGCGTAACACCCATAACAACCCCGATTTTAGTTAGTGCTTTTAAATAGGAGAATGACCCCTGGCTTTCCAAAGAGAACAGAGAAAAGGCAAAAAAAAGAACCCCCTGCAGTATCGAACCCCCCACCCATAAATGGCTTGAATTGCCTAGCGGGCTCGAACCCCTAAACAGAGCCTTATACATATTGTACATATTAAAGGGGTATTCCAGGATTTATTTTTTATGTTGCAGAGGCTGTACATTTAGTGTAGTTCATAATACAGTGTCTGTACCTGTGTTTCATGGTGGTCTCGCTACCCTTATGTGATCTTGGCCCAATTTAATTTTATAAGCATACAAAAGGAGGGTCGTCTCAGGTTTTCCCAGGTTGCAGTGCGGCCCTAGACATTACATCACTAGTCAGGTGTTGAAAGGAGTCTGTCTGCTTCAATGGGTGGAGCGACTGGGGGGTGGGGGAAGATCATTCTCCACAGCTTGGCAAGGAATTGTAGCTCAGGTGTGCTGCAAAGAGTGGGGTGACTGATGTGTGGGCGGGAGAAAAATAACCTAACACTTATAAACAAGGAATCCTGGGGCTTGTAGTTGGAGGAAGGGAACTCCAACAGGAAATAGTCAGTTCACAAAAAGAAAGCATCAGTGTCTGGCAGGTAAGTATTAAAGTCACCTTATGGTGTCCGGTATTAACCCTTAAGACACCACAATCAAAGTTGATTGTGGCGCCTAAAACGGGAGAAAACACATCCGGCTAGGGTGGAATCACGGCGTCCTGAACAGCTGAGAGGACGGCAGGAAGGCCCTTACCTGCCTCCTCGCCGTCCGATCTGTGCCTCAATGCTCTAGCCAGGCTCTGCAGGCTGGAGCAATCAAGCACAGATAACACTGATCAATGCTATGCTATGGCATAGCATTGAACAGTGTGTATGCATTCTAAGGATTGCAAGTAATAGTCTCCCCCCCCCAAAAAAAATAAAAAGTAAAAAAAAAAAAGTTAATAAAAGTTTATAAAAAAAAAAAAAAAACATGATATATGTGTATCATCGCGTGCGTAAATGTCCAAACTATGAAAAAAATATAACATTAATTAAATCGCACGGTCAATGGTGTACACGTAGAAAAATCCAAAAATTGCGTATTTTTGGTCACTTTGTATACCCTATAAAAATGTATAAAAAGCGATCAAAAAGTCCCATAAAAAAAGTGGTACTGATAAAAACTTCAGACAACGGCGCAAAAAATGAGAAAAATAAAAAAAAGTTATAGGGGTCAGAAAATGACATTTTTAAACATCCTAATTTTCGTAAAATAAGTAAAACAAAATAAAACCTTTATAAATTGGGTATCATTTAAATTGTATGGACCTACAGAATAAATATAAGATGTCATTTTACTGAGAAAAGTGCACTGTGTAGAATCGGAAGCCCCCAAAAGTTACAAAATGGCATTTTTTCCCCTCATTTTGCCCCACAAAGATTTTTTTTTGGTTCACCGTAGATTTTGTGGTAAAATGATTGATGACATTACAAAGTACAATTGGTGGCGCAAAAAAACAAGCCCTCATATGGGTCTGTAGGTGCAAAATTGAAAAGTGTTCTGAAGATGAGGTGGAAAATACGAAAGTGCAAAAATGAAAAAACCTGTGGTCCTTAACACCTTGGGGATGCAGGGCGTACACGTATGCCCCCTGTTCCCAAATCCTTGAGGACTCGGGGCATACCTGTATGCCCTGGTCCCGTTAACGGGGTTTAAACAGTTCTCACGACCGAAGAACGCTTTAAACCCCGTGGGTCCCGACTGCTATCAGCAGCCAGGACCCAGGGTTAATGCCGGGCACGGCTGATCGGGCTGATGCTCGGCATTAACCCTTTAGGCGTCTAAAACGAAACCTAAAGTATCCCGGCAGCTCAGCGGAGCTGATCGTGACTATCGCGACATAATTACGATGTCCCAATCAGCTTACTGGACAACAGGAGGGTCCTCACCTGCTTCCTCGTCGTCCAATCAGCGATCTGCTGCTCCAAGCCTGCTCAGCAGCGCCGAGAACACTGATCAATGCTATGCTACGGCATAGTATTGATCAGTATATGCAACCAGAAGATTGCATGGTATAGCCCCCTATGGGGGCAAAAAAAAGGTGTTAAAAAAATAAATAAAAGTTAACCCCTTCATGACCCAGGGTTTTTCCATTTTTGCACTTTCGTTTTTTCCTCCTTACCTTTAAAAAACCATAACTCTTTCAATTTTGCACCTAAAAATCCATATGATGGCTTATTTTTTGCGCCATCAGTTCTACTTTGTAATGAGATCAGTCATTTTACCCAAAAATCTACCAAAAATTTTCGGTAAAAATGACACCTTCTCTATTCTGTATGTCCATACGGTTAAAATGATACCCTACTTATATAGGTTTGTTTTTATTGTACTTCTGGAAAAAATCATAACTACATGCAGGAAAATTTATACATTTAAAATTGTCATCTTCTGACCCCTATAACTTTTTTATTTTTCTGCGTATGGGACGGTATGAGGGCTAATTTTTTGCGTTGTGATCTGAAGTTTTTAGCGGTACCATTTTTGTAATGATCGGACTTTTTGATCGCTTTTTATTCATTTTTCATGATATAAAAAGTGACCAAAAATACGCTTTTTTGGACTTTAGAATTTTTTTGCGCGTACGCCATTGACCGTACGGTTTAATTAATGATTTTTTTTATAACTCGGACATTTCCGCACACGAAGATACCACATATGTTTATTTTTATTTACACAGTTTTTGTTTTTTTAATAGGAAAATTCAAACTTTTATTAGGGAAGGGGTTAAATGATCTTTATTCACTTTTTTTTTTTGCAGTGTTATAGCTCCCATAGGGACCTATGACACTGCACACACTGATCTTTTACATTGATCAGTGGTTTCTCATAGGAAACCAGTGATCGATAATTCTGCCGCTTGACTGCTCATGCCTGGATCTCAGGCACTGAGCAGTCATTCGGCGATCGGACAGCATGGAGGCTGGTAGGGATCCTCCGGCTGTCATGTAAGCTTTTCGGGATGCTGCGATTTTGCCGCGGCGATCCCGAACAGCTCCCTGAGCTAAGCGGCATTAGTTTACTTTCACTTTAGACGCTGCATTCAACTTTGAACGCTGCATCTAAAGGGTTAATAGCGTGCGGCACCGCGATCACTGCTGCGCGCTATTAGCCACGGGTCCCGGCCGTTGCTAGATGCAGGGCCCGACCCGCTATGACGAGGGGTCACGCCGTGGCCACACGTTATAGAATGGGAGCCGACCCATGACATACATGTATATCATTGGTCGGGAAGGGGTTAATTAACCCCTTCCCTATTAAAGTTTAAATCTCCTCCTTTTCCCATTTTTTTAATAATAAAAATAATCATATATGGTACCGTCGCCTGCGTAAATGTCCGAACTATTAAAATCTAAGGTTAGGTATACCGCATGGTTGATGGCGTACACGAAATTGTGCTTTTTTGGTCACTTCATATACCATAAAAATATTTATGAAAAGCGATCAAAAAGTCCGATCAAAACAAAAATGTTACCGATAAAAACTACAGAGCACGGCGCAAATAATGAGCCCTGTACGCGGAAAAATAAAAAAAGTTATAGGGGTCAGAAGATGACAATTTAAAACATACTTACGTTGGTGCATGTATTTAGTTCTTTTTAAAGTAGTTAAATAAAATAAAACCTACATAAATTGGGTATCCCTGTAACCATATGGATCTACAAAATAAAAATAAGGTGTAATTTTTACCGAAAAGTGCACTGTGTAGAAATGGAGGCCCCCAAAGATGCAAATGATGTTTTTTGTATTTTTTTTTATTTCATCCCGCAAATAATTTTTTTGGTGTTTTACTGCTGTTTTATGTTATAAAATAAGTGATGTCATTACAAAGAACAATTGGTGACGCAAAAAACAAGACCTTATATTGGTCTGTAGGGGCAAAATTGAACGTGTTATGAGATTTTTAGAAGGGGAGGAGGGGGGAAAAAAAAGTGCAAAAACGAAAATAGTTTTGAGTCCTTAGGGTGAAAATGGGCTGATTACTTAAGGGGTCAAGTTTGCTGATACATAGTAACAAACTATCACCATTCTGCTCAAGAAAATGGTTGAAAAACCTTAAAAACAACCACAAATAAGTATATAGAGAACGAGACGTGTATGAATCCTATCCCTGCTATGTTGTACATATCTGCTGCAGTAGCCTACGGTGCGCGCTGTAAAATCCTCACCCCTCCTGCAGCATGTAGTGCATGATGAGTATGAGCAGGTTCTTCCTCCGAGCCTCCGTCCTCTGTTCATCCTAGAAAAAGATGCATACATAGTTATATATAGCACGTATACGTTGGCACAGCACGGACTGGCGCGAGCCCCATAGAATTTAATGGCCCTCAAATAGTCTGCTAGTGACTACATTCAGGTCATTTTACAAGCATATATGTGCTTAAAGGGGTTCTCCACCATAATGTGATTTTAGTGCGTACCTGGCAGGCAGTAATGGACATACTTAGGAAGGATCTGCACTCGTCTTGGGGATAAATGGCTATGTTGTGAGATTACCATAATACTGTGGCTAGCTGTTTGACTTTTTTTTTTTTTTTTTTTTTTTACTACAAATCCCACAAGTCCAACTTCCTCCCTCCCACACATCAGCCACCCCACCTATTGAAACATAAATGAGCTGCATCCATTCAAATCAGTGTGGTTTTCAAATCAGGGTGCCTACAGCTGTTGCAGATTGATCTCTCCCTCCCCCCATTGAAGCAGACCGTCTCCCTGTCATCAGCTGACTAGTGAGTCAGGTCTCGGCCGCATTGCAACCTGGGAAAAATCTGAGACAACAGTAATTTTGTATGCTGGTAAATATAAATATTGGAGTGAAAATCACAGAAGAATTGTGAGAAAACTGTCACACACAGGTACAGACACTATATTATGTACTACACTAACTTTACAGCCCCCGTAGCATAGTCAAACAAAAATCCTGGAATACCCCTTTAACTGATGTGGAAGGCATGGGATAGGCTCCATGTTAAATTACTTTGTAATGCAGTCACCCAGAGGAACTCATTAGATTTATTAGTGGGTTGGGGCCAATTCACACTACAAGCAGTGTTCATGTGTTTTTTGATTGTGATTTTATTGTGAGGAGAAAGCAATTTACTATAAAATCACAATTTAGGTGTTTTGAAGATTTGAAGAATGTTTTAGGAAGATTTTAAGTCTTTGGGCTGTGTTCACACATTGAATTTTTACTGCGGGAAGCCCGCACTCAGCGTTAGGAACATTGAGTTCCAGACGCTGGAGTGGAATTACCCTTTAAAAACGAAAGAAGGGATCTGATTGGTTGCTATGGGCAACTTTCCATCTGGACAGGTTTTGGTAAATCCCCCCCCCCCCCCCGCGTCCTTATGGACTGTGTTGTGCACACTGGGACGCAGTCATGGAGGAACTGGAAATGACCAAACTCTTCCTCCAACAACACTGGACGCAAAACTGTCTTGGTGCTGAAGCATTTACGGGGAAAAAATTAATAAATAATAAATGTATTCTGGTTGGGTTCTCATCCACCAAAACCAGATCCGTCCATCAGACTGCCAGACAGTGAGAATGGATTCCTCCCTCCAGAGAACATGTTCCTGCTGTGATGGTGGCTTTATATAACTCCCTCTAGGCCAGTGTTTCCCAACCAGCGTGCCTCCAGCTGTTGCAAAACTACAACTCCCAGCATGCCCGGACAGCCGAAGGCTGTCCGGGCATGCTGGGAGTTGTAGTTTTGCAACAGCTGGAGGCACGCTGGTTGGGAAACACTGCTCTACTTATTTTGGGGGAAATTTATCAAAACCTGTCCAGAAGAAAAGTTGCCCAGTTGCCCATAGCAACCAATCAGCTCGCTTCTTTCATTTTGCAGAGGCCTTGTTAAAAATGAAAGCAGCGATCTGCTTGGTTGCTATGGGCAACTGGGCAACTTTTCCTCTGCACAGGTTTTGATAAATCTCCCCCTATATCCTTTGTTCTCCACGCTATTGCTCGGCCCCTGACTATTCTGCTCAGCCAATACACCAGATCAGCAAATACGTAGCTGGGATCTTTGCCCGGGTTCACACCACATTTTTGCAATACAAGTTCCCGTATCAGGTTTTTGATTAATAAAAACGGATTCCTCAAAACCTGACCAAACTGTATCAAAACATGTGTCCAAATTTTAACCCATATACGGTTGATAATCATATACGGTTTGAAAAAAAATGATGTCCGGTTGCATCCATTTTTTAAGAAAAAAAAATATATACGTTTTTAACTGTTCATTCCATTATGAATAAAGTTTCACTTGTTTGATTGAAATTCTAAGATAAAAACTGTGCAAAGTCAAAATATGCATATACGGTTCTGTACGGTTAACAATGACTCCCATGTAAAAAAAAAAAAAAAAAAAGCATACGTTTCAATACGGTTTTTCACCCGGACCAAAAAACGTGAGAGGCTACAGTTTTGGGTACGGTAAAAAAAACTGAGAAAACCGTACAGGATGCAAAACGGACACAACCTGATGCATCTTTTGGCATACGGTTTTCAATGGAGAGTCAATGCATACGGTTTTCAATACGGTTCCGTACGGTTTTTAAATTGAAAACATAGACGGGAACTGTATTGCAAAAACGTGGTGTGAACACAGCCTTAGAATGAGATGATGATTTCTGATTCCTTTATAACTTTGCCTGAGGCTCTTGTTCTAGAATTGATACAAATAACACTTACAAACGTCAGGGATTATGGACACAATAGAGTCTGCGTTCTTGTAGCCAGGCTACGCTCTAATAGAAATACTAATACTCCGACCCCACGTGAAGAGCCAGCAAAACATACTACAGTACTATACAGCACAATGGTGAGAGAGACCCTTGTGGTCAGTGGCGGTATAACACCCTGTACTCGTCTAGTCATGGGCAGACAATGTACCTGAAAAAGTAGAAATCTCTTTCCATGGACTCCTGACTATAATCTTACCTGCACATAGAGATGAGCGAACTTACAGTAAATTCGATTCGTCACGAACTTCTCGGCTCGGCAGTTGATGACTTATCTTGCGTAAATTAGTTCAGCCTTCAGGTGCTCCGGTGGGCTGGAAAAGGTGGATACAGTCCTAGGAAAGAGTCTCCTAGGACTGTATCCACCTTTTCCAGCCCACCGGAGCACCGGAAAGCTGAACTAATTTATGCAGGAAAAGTCATCAACTGCCGAGCCGAGAAGTTTGTGACTAATCGAATTTACTGTAAGTTCGCTCATCTCTACCTGCACAGATACAATGTAACAAACTGTAGCTGAGTCAGCAGTGTTCAGCTATCAAATGGCCAAAGGATTTTTGAGCGGATTTACAGCGTATTTTACGCTCTATGCTGCCTTTACATGTGCCTGCTCATGGCGGCAATACGCTGCTACCAGCAGACACACTGCAGCGATGTGCGCGGCGTACTCGCACATCGCGGCCACTCTCCCTGCTCTGAGCTAGGCAGAGAGCTCCCGCGATGTGCGAGTATACTGTGACTCGCACATCGCAGGCACATATAAAGCCAGCATAGAGTGGGCCTTCACCAGCGGATCTGCAGCCAAATACGCTGCGAAAATCCGCTCGTGTGAACGTACCCTAAGGCTGTGTTCACACGGCCATCAAGACCCATCCTGTTCTCCCGTCAAAAAAATATGGACAATAACGGATGCAAACTGATGTTATCCCTTTGTATGCGTTTGGGTCCGTTATATAGTTAAATAATTTTTTTTGTTCTGAGCATGCTCAGAAGTAAAAATGGATTAAAAAAAAACAGATTGAAAAAACGGATGCAAACGGATGAAATTAAAGGGGTACTCCACTGGAAATTTTTTTTTTTTAAATAAACAGGTGCCAGAAAGTTAAACAGATTTGTAAATTACTTCTATTAAAAAATCTTAATCCTTCCAGTATTTATCAGCTGCTGTTATGATCCACAGGAAGTTCTTTTCTTTTTGAATTTCCTTTCTGTCTGGCCACATTGCTCTCTGCTGACAGCTCTGTCCATTTTAGGAACTGTCCAGAGAAGGATAGGTTTTCTATGGGGCTTTGCTCCTACTCTAGGCAGTTAATAAAATGGACATAGGTGTCAGCAGAGAGCACTGTGGTCAGACAGAAAGGAAATTCAAAAAGAAAACAACTTCCTGTGGATCATACGGCAGCTGATAAGTACTGGAAGGATTAAGATTTTTTTTAATAGAAGTAATTTACAAATCTGTTTAACTTTCTGGCACCAGTTGATTTAAGAAAAAACTGTTTTCCAGTGGAGTACCCCTTTAAGGGCTAATCCGTTTTCCATAGACTTCAATTTTAAATTTACTGTATCCGTTTTTTCTTCCATTTTTTTGACAGAAGAAAAAATACTGCATGTGCCGGTTTTTATGCCATCAAAAAAACGGAAATGAGTGCAGACGGGTGCAAATGGATGTAAACAGATTGTAAAAAAAATCCCATTGACATGATTGGGATTTTTTTTTTTTATCGTTTTTAATCCGTTTACAGCTTGCAAGAGCGGAACCGAAACGGGGGTAAAAAAAAACGGGGACAGACGCACCCTAAACCCCAGTGTGTGTTTTTTAAACTAAATAGCGTGGTTTTGCAAGGTTTCAGGAAAACGCCACAATGGAAACCAGCCACCCCAAAATTAAATAAACGCCGCAGCCAGATGTAGGCTGAAAGTCAATAAGAATTTGGCATTTTTTCACTAATCTTTGGCGTTTTTTGGCAGTTTTTTCCTCAGTGGCAGTTTAAAAAAAAAAATCGCAGTATGTTGACACGATGGCGTTTTTTAAGATAAATTCTTGGCATTTTGTCCCATAAAAGTGTAGGAGAGCAAAGTAACACCATAACAACACCATGTGGGTTTAGCATAGGCGTTTTTCCCCGCATTTCTTCAATAGAAATCCTTGATTTACCTGACTTGTCAAGATATAAATACAGGGGAAAATACGCCAAAACTAACGCTCACTGGGGGAGATTTATCAAAACCTGTCCTAGGGCTGGGCGGCATGACCAAATGTGTGTATGGCTGGGTTCACATCATGTTTTCTCCCATATGGGAGCGCATACGCCAGGGGGGAGTTAAACCTTGTGCTCCCGTATGCCTTTCTGTGCGCTCCCGCATGTAATTCATTTCAATGAGCCGGCCGGAGTGAAACGTTCGGTCTGGTCGCCTCATTTTTACGCTGTATGCGCTTTTTCCCTGGACCTAAAACTGTGGTCAACCACGGTTTTAGGTCCGGTTGTAAAAGTGCATACGGCGCAAAAATGAGGCGACCAGACCGAACGTTTCACTCCGGCCGGCTCATTGAAATGAATTACATGCGGGAGCGCACAGAAAGGCATACGGGAGCACAAGGTTTAACTCCCCCCTGGCGTATGCGCTCCCGTATGGGAGAAAACATGATGTGAACCCAGCCTTCCACAGTATTTTTGTAACTTTTGGCGGTTCCACGGTATATACCAGTATTTCCCCCTCCTCCTCCTCCCCCCCCAAATTATCAGCCCAGCGCTGCCCCCATCGGGGTAAATACTCACATGTCACCCGCAAGCGCTGCCCTCCTCGTCCTGTTTGTTGCGGCCACCGGCGCTGACACAACATACTGTGCGGTATCCCTATGCCCAGGCTGCAAAAGGTAAACTAACGCATGTTCAGATGTCGGCCTTAGGCTGGGGACGGGAACGTCGGAGAGCCGTCAGCCTATCACCGGCCGCAGCGATGTTCCGCCTCGGCCGGTGATAGGCTGAGCCCACTGTCATGTAAGAAGCTGGCCAGAGCTCCTTACATGACAGTGGGCTCAGCCTATCACCAGCCGAGGCGGAACATCGCTGCGGCCCGTTATAGGCTTACGGCTGTCCGACGTTCACGTCCCCAGCCTAAGGCCGACATCTGAACATGCGTTAGTTTACCTTTTGCAGCCTGGGCATAGGGATACCGCACAGTATAGAGCAGTGGTCTTCAACCTGCCGACCTCCGGATGTTGCAAAACTACAACTCCCATCATGTCTGGACAATTCCGCCGCTGAAATTGTTCCGCGCAAAGAAAGAACATGTTCATTCACTGCATAGCCAACAAAAGGTGACGGCGCAGTGCCGCGCGGTCCTAACACCGCCGGCTGCCAGTCTGAATCTCCGCTCGCTAAATTCTGCGAGCGGAGATTCCGTTCACACTCTGTAGTGTGAACATACCCTTAGTCTTAAAAGGGCTACCACAGAATTTAAAAATGCATCCCCTAACCACAGGATAAGGGATAAGTGTCTGATCGCCCGGGGTTTGACCTCTGCCATCTCCAGAACAGGGCCCTGAATCTCCCCACTGTATGGAGCGCGGGGTCGGCCGGCACATGCTCCATGTATTCTATATATAAGCGCTGTACTCCGGAAGGCATGGAGCACATGCGCCCCCCCCTCTGTGAGGGCCCGATTGTGAATAGACACTAATCCCCAATCCTGTGGATAGGGGATATGTTTTTAAATACTGAAGTACCTCTTTAAAATGGCCATTTTGTAGGTAAAAAAAAATAAAATAAAATTATATTTGTTACCATGGAGTTCCAATGAACTCAATAGGAAATTGGCCTTTCTTTATACACATCATTTTTGGTGTGGTTAAAAAGGTGGGTTTTTTTTCTGGAAGTTTTTGGTTCCAAATAAAATTAGCATTTTTGTATATCATTTGCTGTAACCAAAAAAAAAAAAAAAATACCAAAAATCCAGCTGAACACTGCCCGGTAAGGCTAGGTCTCTACACAGGATTTTTTCTGGCATTTATTGGAAAACTGCCCCTGCCATTTTACGCCAAAGCCAGAAGTGTATTCAAAAGTAATGGGGAATAAATATTAAGGAAGGATTTATACACTGCTCAAAAATAAAGAGAACACTAAGATAACACATCCTAGATCTGAATGAATGAACTAATCATATGAAATACTGTCGTCTTTACATAGTTGAATGTGCTGACAACAAAATCACACAAAAATTATCAATGGAAATCAAATTTATCAACCCATGGAGGTCTGGATATGGACTCAAAGTGGAAAACCACACTAAAGGCTGATCCAACTTTATGTAATGTCCTTAAAACAAGTTATAATGAGGCTCAGTATTGTGTGTGGCCTCCACGTGCCCGTATGACCTCCCTACAACTCCTGGGCATGCTCCTGATGAGATGGTCTCCTGAGGGATTTCCTCCCAGACCTGGACTAAAGCATCCGCCAACTCCTGGACAGTCTGTGGTGGATGGAGCGAGACATGATGTCCCAGATGTGCTCAATTGGATTCAGGTCTGGGGAATGGGGGGGGGGGGGGGGGGGCAGGCAGTCTATAGCATCAATGTCTTCCTCTTGCAGGAACTGTGGACACACTCCAGCCACATGAGGTCTAGCATTGTCTTTAGGAGGAACCCAGGGCCAACCGCACCAGCATATGGTCTCACAAGGGATCTGAGGATCTCATCTTGGTACCTAATGGAAGTCAGGCTACCTCTGGCAAGCACATGGAAGGCTGTGCACCCCCCAAAGAAATGCCACCCCACACCATTACTGACCCACCGCCAAACCGGTCATGCTGGAGGATGTTGCAGGCAGCAGAACATTCTCCACGGCGTCTCCAGACTCTGTCACGTCTGTCACATGTGCTCAGTGTTAACCTGCTTTCATCTGTGAAGAGCACAGGGCACCAGTGGGGAATTTGCCAATCTTGGTGTTTTCTGGCAAATGCCAAACGTTCTGCACAGTGTTGGGCTGTAAGCACAACTCCCACCTATGGACATCGAGCCCTCATACCACCCTCATGTCTGTTTCTGACCGTTTCAGTGGACACATGGACATTTGTGGCCTGCTGGGGGTCATTTTGTAGGGCTCTGGCAGCGCTCCTCCTGCTCCTCCTTGCACTGAGGCGGAGGTAGCGGTCCTGCTGCTGAATTGTTACCCTCCTATGGCCTCCTCGATGTCTCCTGATGTACTGGCCTGTCTCCTGGTAGCACCTCCATGCTCTGGACACTACGCTGACAGACACAGCAAACCTTCTTGCCAGAGCTCGCATTGATGTGCCATCCTGGATTAGCTGCACTACCTGAGCCACTTGTGTGGGCTCCATCTCATGCTACCACTAGAGTGAAAGCACCGCCAGAATTCAAAAGTGAACAAAACATGAGCCAGGAAGCATAGGAAATGAGAAGTGGTCTGTGGTCACCACCTGCAGAACCACTCCTTCATTGGGGGGTGTCTTGCTAATGGCCTATAATTTCCACCTGTTGTCTGTTCCATTTGCACAATATCATGTGAAATTGATTGTCAATCAGTGTTGCTTCCTGAGTGGACAGTGTGATTTCACAGAAGTGTCATTGACTTGGAGTTACATTGTGTTGTTTAAAGGGGTAGTCCAGTGGTGAAAAACTTATCCCCTATCCTAAGGATAGGGGATACGTTTCAGATTGTGGGGGGTCCGACCGCCGGGGCCCCCCGAGATCTCTCTGTACGGGCCCCCGGCTCGCTGGCCAGATAGCGCGTGTTGACCACGCTGACACGCCCCCTCAATACAACTCTATGGCAGAGCCAGAGATTGCCGAAGGGGCCCCGTACAGGAGATCGCAAGCGGTCGGACCCCCGCGATCTGAAACTTATTCTCTATCCTTAGGATAGGCGATACGTTTTTCCACCACTGGACTAATCCTTTAAGTGTTCCCTTTATTTTTTTTGAGCAGTGTACTTCTCCTTCTTACTGGATCCACTGCTGGCTTTGGCTCCATAAAAAAAAAAAAAAAAAAAAAAAAAAAATCATATAGAAATCTAACCAAAAAGTTAGAAGTTGTAGTTTTGCAACTGCTGGGGGCACCCTGCTTGGGAAGCACTGGTCTATGTAGAGGACAGGAGCTTCTTCGGGGTCCTATACAGTACATGCAATGTCCTAAAAAAGTTACATGTAGCCGCCCTCACCTGGTGTCCAAAATAGCAGGTAACCCTGGCACAGGTAAAGAGTACAGAACATGTACTGTAGAGGGCGCTACCAGACACCAGTCAGTGCATACGCTTCAGTAATACAGGAATTTTACCAGTAAATGCCCATTCTGATTGGTCAGTTCATTGACATGTTTCACAGATCTGGACTGTCTGTACATTGTATGTTGAGTCTAGTTTCAACTTACAATGGTCCAGAAACTATTGTATGTTGAAACTATTGTATGTTGAGGCCATTGGAAGTTGAGGGATCACTGTATAAACAATGATATCTACAATAAAGCGGGGGGCGTGTCCGGGAAGATTCGGGAGGAGGAGTTTAAGAATACTGACCAATCCTGCTGAGGGGGTTTGCTACTCCGCTATGACACCGGAACCACCTGCTCTGTTACCATGACAACCAGTAAAAACTTCATAGGAAACGGAAAGTAAATGTGAATAATGCGATAATCTGAGACACCCGACAGCTCTGCGGCCATTTTATGGACTACAAACCCCAGCCTGCCCTGACACCCGCCGGGTGTACAACAGCAGCGGACACGCTGAGCATCCGTCTATCCGTTCAGATAAAAAGCCGTAGCCGTAACAGTGCGCTGCCTTACCGCCTCTCTGGTCTGGGACGCGGTTTTTATCGCCTGATAGGAGAGCTCCATGTTCTGTCCTGTGTGAACTGCGCTTATCACCATTCATAACGCTTCCAGAGAGGGAGGGGCAAAGCGAAGAGTGACAAGTCCAGTGACCAATGGGAGCGCCGTATACAAGAGTTGGGCGGGGACATCCAGCCAATCAGAGGACGGATACTGAGGCTGTTCCGCCCTGAGGGCAGCATTAACCTTTGCATTGCAGGAAAACGTGACCCTTGGCTTCTATAATAAATGTAATATTACAGCTTGTGAATAATGATATAATAAAGTCATCATTGTGTCCAAACTGTGCACAATGTGAATTATTATAAATTAAAGTTATAGTAATTCTGCCAAATCCTGGATAACGCCATTGGGAATATGACACGACATTTACCACATCCACATTTCCCATGCAGAAAAGAAAATCTTTTTTTTTTTTTTAAAGGGAACTTCTTCAGGCATTAAGGCTCTGTTCACACTACGGAAGTTCCGCTTGCCGTGTCAAAAATGGTCATTAAAGTAAAAAACAAATTTGGTGCCCTTGTACTCCCGTGGAAATGTTTTTTTTTTTTTTTTTTTTTTTTTTTTTTTTTAAATCAACTGGTGCCATAAAGTTAAACAGATTTGTAAATTACTTCTATAAAAAGAATCTTAATCCTTCCAGTACTTTTTAGGGGCTATATATACTACAGAGCAAATGCTTTACTTTTTAGATTTTTCTGATGTCATGACCACCTCTGCTGTCCATTTTAGGAACTGTCCTGAGCAGCATATGTTTGCTATGGGGATTTTCTCCAGCTCTGACAGACAGTTCCTAAAATGGACAGAGGTGTCAGCAGAGAGCACTGTGGTCGTGACATCAGAGGAAATGCATTTCTTTTTTGGATTTCTCTTTAGTATACAACCCCTGATAAGTACTGGAAGGATTAAGATTTTTTAATAGAAGTGATTTACAAATCTGTTTAACTTTCTGGCACCAGTCGATTAAAAAAAAAAAAGTTTTCCTCAGGAGTACCCCTTTAAAGGCTGTTCTCGTGATAAGGCACAACGGGCATCAACGGGTCCCAACGGCTCCCATTTACTGTTATGGGGTCTGTCGGGCGCCATTGCTTTTTGAGGGGAATAGTGGGTCAGTGATACCGATAAAAACTGCAGATTAGGGTGCCAAAAATGAGCCCTCATACAGCAGTAGTATATACGGAAAGAGGAGAAAGTTATGGGGGTCAGAAAAGGGCAATTTTAAAGAGGAATTCCAGGATTTTTTTTTTATTTGACTATTCTACAGGGGCTGTAAAGTTAGTGTAGTTCGTAATATAGTGTCTGTACCTGTGTGTGACGGTTTTCTCACAATTCTTATGTGATTTTCACCCCAATATTTATTTTTATCAGCATACAAAATGACTGTTGTCTCAGATTTTTCCCAGCTTGCAATGCGGCCGAGACCTGACTCACTAGTCAGCTGATGACAGGAAGCCTGTCTGCTTCAATGGATGGAGGGATCGCTTGGTGGGAGAGAGATCAATCTGAAACAAATGCAACAGCTGTAGGCACCCTGATTGAAAAAAACAGGTCTTTTGAATGGATGCACCTCATTTACGTTTCAATGGGTGGGGTGGCTGATGTGTGAGAGGGAGGAAAATGGAATTATGGGATTTGTAGTCAAAAAAAGAAAAGTCAAACAGGAAATACCAGTTCACAAAAAACTAGCCACAGTGTTATGGTAATCTCATGACATTTAGCCCCAAGACATGCACAGATCCTTCCTAAGCATGTCCATTACTGCCTGCCAGGTACGCACTAAAATCACCTTATGGTGGAGAACCCCTTTAAACATATTGAAGGAGAAGTATCAAGTACAAAATCTTATCCCCATCTGTATTTTAAAGTGTACCTCTCGTCAAATTAACTTTTGATATATTTTAGATTAATGAATGTTGAATAACTTTCCAATAGCATGTTAATGAAAAATATGCTTCTTTCTATTGTATTTTTCCCGATCAGTCCTGTCAGCAAGCATTTCTGACTCATGCTGGAGTCCTAAACACTCAGAGCTGCCAGCCTGCTTTGTTCACAGCCAAACAGGCTGTGAACAAAGCAGGCTGGCAGCTCTGAGTGTTCTCCTTTGTGAACAAAGCAGACTGGCAGCTCGTAGTGTTTAGGACTCCAGCATGAGTCTGAAATGCTTGCTGCCAGGACTGGTAGGGAGACCCCTAGTGGTCATTTCTTCAAAGTGGAAAATTAAATAGAAAGAAGCAGATTTTTTAATAACATGCAATTGTAAAGTTATTCTGCATACATTAATCTATAATATATCAAAAGTTTTTTTGATGAGAGGTACCCTTTAAACTGCACCATATATTTTATGGTAAAAGTATACTGTAGGTGTTATTATGAAGAACAATTGGTTGCGCAGTAAACAAGCCCAAGTTTGTGGATGAAATAATAATGGTATGAAAACGCAAAAAGGATGGTAGGCCACGATAATCCATCCCTCAAAAAACATACACAGCCATAACCAAAACAAAGTATGCACTTTTGTTTTAAAATATCTTTTTTTTTTATTCAAATAAAGTCTATGGGTAGGTCAAAAGGGGAGGCCCCAGAAATAAATTTCAAGTGTCCTAGTGTGATGTCCCAGTACGGGATACAGTCCTGTACAGTACTTAGGCCCTGTCAGGTTGAGTCCCTCTGTGTCCTAGGGGCCCTCCTACAGTGTCTCCCCCATAGTGTTATATGCATATGTGCTGTCCCGGTACCGTATGGTATACCGTACTTTGTATGGTGGTCCCCAAAGTCAGAGTTACTTCGTTCCAGTAGGGTCCTCCTGGTAGGATAGCCCCTAGTCACCTCTTCCTTCTTCAATTTTGTGATGTTTGCATATGTATTTGATTGTATATTTCATTGTGTATATAGTGTCGCAGGACCTTAAATCATGTGACTAATGTTAATTCTCTTAGGATATGGTGAAGGACCTTCCTAGGTCACATGGGGGGTCACATGTTTAGACCATAATTCCTTGTGTAAAGTGACTGACAGATGGTATGGACCAATGAGCTCTAGGCCAGCCCCTGCCCATATAATGGAGCTGCCAGCCAATCCTTGCTCTCTTGCTCCTGAGTTGCAAAGCAAGCAGCATTATCTCTTGGGTTCCGGACTAGCAGAGAGAAGAGATCCGTGCAACTTTCAAAGATAAGACCAGGCCGAAGCCTGATAATACTAAACCGTGAGTTATAATTCAACTCCCCGCCAAAGTCTGCGTGACCTAAACTCAATCCCCTAAATCCAGCGGAACAGCGCATATCAATCTCCTGACCTTAAACTCACAAGGTCCCAACCAACTGTCAGGATCATAATAGACTCTTCTTGTACAAAGACTGTTCCTGTTTAATTCTGCATAAAACCTGCAGTAAAAGTTCTGACAGTTTTCTGAAACCTCCGGTTGTGAACATTCATTTATTATACCTCCCTGTCGCTCTTGGGACGGTTGGCGATAGGACAAGCATATACAGAGGAGCTCTCACCCTGGCATCACGACAGTTAAGGGTTAAACCAGCACCCTTTCATCACTACACGTATATATACCCTATACCCCCACAAGCTTACCACACATATTAGGTGTATTATGTATAAAGGACCTTTGAGGACCTTTGAGTTAGTCACATGATGTCACATGGTTGTTACCCAGAGAGCACCAGCTAACTAGGTGACCTGCAGCTTGACCTATGGGCTCCTTGCACAGCCCCCCTCTATAAGGAAGGGAGGAGCTGCAATCTGACTCTCTCTTCCACCACACTTTCTGCTGAGGTCCAGTTCAGTTCAGATGTCTCAGAGCCAGTGTCCAGCATATCTGGAGGCCTCAAGCCTAACCAGCAGCCACATGTCAGTAAGTCAAGTCATCTATGTCTGCTGTCATTATCTTCAGTCAAGTCTATAGTCAAGTCTATTATAGTCAGCGTGGCTGAGTGGAAGTCTGTCCAAACACTGCAAGGTCCCCTCTGTGTTACTGGTCACCTCTCTGTGATCCTGGCCTTGCTGTAAAGACTATTACCATCTGTCCACCTAAGTAAAACTACCGTTAACCCTGACCTGGCCTTGGACTATTATTACCCTGTCTAACCTAGGGATAGCGGTGCTACTGTTCGGGTGGTTACCGGTGTGATAGTCTGGGGGATGTAGGGTATGGGGAGTGTAGCTGTGCGGTGATCAAAGGGTGCTTGTTAACCCTTGCTATTCGTGATGCCAGGGTGAGGGCTCCTCAATAATGCTTTTCCTACCGCCACCCTTCCCAAGAGCGATAGGGAGGTAGATAATAAGAATAGATTGTCCACAACAGGAGAGTTTTCTGAAACAGTATTAACTTTTATTGAAGGTTTTCTGCAAGCTACATTAACATAACAGTCTCTCAGCATAACAACGGCTTTTCTTGGAGATTGACAAAGGTTGGGACTTTAGCATTTAGAGTCTTTTAGTACTGTGCGTTGTTCCACTGGATTTAGGGGATTAATTGCGGTCCAGTAGTCACTCTAGCATTAGCGGGGATTTAGATTTGAGCCCACGGTTTTGGTTTAGCTGAGGCTGGCAGGTGTTTGATAGTTGCGTAGAACCGTCCTGTTAGTCCGGCATCCACGAGAGCAGCAACCCAAGAGAACGATAATTGGACGCAGCTCCCTTATATGGGCAGGGGTTGGACTAATGCTAATTGGTCCATACTGATGTCAATCACCATTACAAAGACTTGTGGGAAACACGTGACCCAAGGACCTCCAAAGGTCCTCCAACATACCATAGAGGTTATTAGCATGGTCACATGACCGAAGGTCCAGCGACGCTGAACAAGGTAAGCACTATACATTACTATAGAATATATCTAATTATTAAATATATACATATATTATTATTAAAGATAGACTTGAGGAGAGGCGACTAGGGGTTGTCCCACCTGAGGAACCCTACCTGAACGTTGTTACTCTGACTTTGGGGACCTCTACACTAGGTACGGTATGCAATACTGTACCGGGACACCACACCGGGAAAACCACACCCTGTGGCGCACCACAAAACTTTAAAGCCGCAAGTTCTTCCCCCTAGTCCGAGTCTGAATTGTGTCCAAGAAAAATCGCATGCCGATGTGAAGGAGTTTGTGCCAGAAAAGTGTATGAGACTTTGTTACTGGGGAGGTGAAGGAAACTGTGCTCTTTATTGTGAAGAAGTCTGCAAAAGTTAAATTGACGATGTGCAAAATCAGGACTGAAGCCATGTTACGCGCTAAAATGTCTGCCGTACCTGAAAGGGTTAATCTGATTGTCGAGAAGCACGCAAAAGGTTCGTGCCAAAGCCAGCGTACCGCCCCCGGGTGTGGAGATCATGTTGCAGTGTCCAGTCCGAGGTGGAACTTGAAAGGTCTGCCCCTTGTTGCATGGGGGGCGGACAAAGAGGATGCACCGCTGAGTCGCTTCCTGTCCCAGGCCCTGCTGATGATGTCCTTCTGGCCGGCGGCCATCTTGTCGGAGACCAGTATAAGAAGCAACACAGAGCCCGACCTCTTCAGTTCACCAGAAGCGATGGCTGAGAGCAGTAAGATATGCCACGCGTGCTGAGAGTCCCAAGATGGAACCGGAGCTCGTCGCCGAGGGAACGAAAGCAGGAAGTTCTCTGGGCGCAACCGTACAGCGAATCCCGACGGCTCTGCTTAGCTCCGGTCAAGCACCCGCTGCTGCGCAGACTCTGTCGATGCCACCGCTTGGGAAAAGTAAGTCGCTGGGACTGGGGGGGCCAAGTATCTGCTAAGGGGCTCAGCAATAAGGAGAAAATGGTGTCCCAAAATTACAGCGCATGTAGACGCACAGACTGCGGATGGCTACCTTCTCAGTCTCCGCTGCGTTGGAGTCACAAAGAAGCGCAACAATCAGGGCAAAAGGACACCCCATGCCCAGCATCAATAAGTCTGTCAGATTTGTAAAAAAAATATGATGGAAATCATGACCCGAGAGGTGCAAACAAAAGACCTGAAGGAAGTTGTAAACACATTGATCCCCGGCACCATAGGCCAAGACATGGAAAAGGCCTGCCAATCTATCTATCCTCTCCATGACATCTATTTCAAGATGCTGAAAAAGCCAAACTTAAATTTGCCTAAAGGCCTGACCCGGCCCACTCTTGTAGCCACAGAGCTGTGGCCGGGTTCACAGGCCTCGACAGACTTGGCCGAGGGGCCAGCTATGGCTCCAAGATACCTGTCCAAGTCAACAGATGTGCCCAGGCCTACTCCTAGGAGCGAGGAGGTCTGGCCTGATCAACCGGGCACCAACAGAAGTACCAAGGCCTGCTCCTTCTGTCGAGGAGGTGTGGCCTAACCTGCGGGTACCAACAAAAATGCCTCGGCCTACTCCAGCAGTTGCCGAGGCTTGGCCGGACCAACAGGCACCCACAGTTCATCCCCCAGTGGCACAAGCTGCTGCGGTGCAAGTGGTGGTCACTGTCAGTCCAACTATCACTGACTCCCATTTTGTCCCATGTTTCATGTAACACTCATGTTGACCCAATGCAGGAATTCCCAGTCCGACAGGCGAGGCTGGGAAAGAAAGTTGCCAATGTAATTCATGTACAGTAATTTTACCAGATTTGGTCGTATGACTGACTTGTGTGTGTAAGCACAAACTTTGGTTGTTCCAGGTTCTACCGTAACGTTTAAGCACTGTGCCTGACGGACTAGTCAAGAAAGTGTTTTGCAGTAACCAATCTTGTAAGTTTTGTGCCCATCTTCAACCGAGAGACTCCTTAGATACAGGAGACTAACCTAAGCTCTTAGCAATTAAACTCTATAATGTATCTGGACTACCGAGCGATACATAGACATCTGTGTAAATATGCCATAGTAATTTATTTTGTTTGCTATTATGCACAAGGGAAATGTTGTCGGTCTTGCACTATAATTGTTGTAGTGTAATAAAATGTATATAAATTGTTGTACACCAAAAAGTCATAGTGTACCGTATTGTCTGATGTTTGGTAGTTTTCTTGTAGTTTTCTTTGGTAGGATCTTGTTGAACCAATCTGGAGAAGCAACTTTTCACCCCATCGCCAACATCATATACTTGTACAGTAAAGTCGTGGACTACACATAAAAGTCATGTACACATAAAAGTCATGTACATTAGGACTGTTGTTACGCCGAGCGCTCCGGGTCCCTGCTCCTCCCCGGAGCGCTCGCGGCGTTCCTCTCTATGCAGCGCCCCGGTCAGACCCGCTGACCGGGAGTGCTGCACTGACATTGCCGGCGGGGATGCGATTCGCATAGCGGTACGCGCCCGCTCGCGAATCGCATCCCAAGTCACCTGTCCCGGCCCCCGGCTGTCATGTCTTGGCGCGCGCGGCTCCGCTCCTTAGGGCGCGCGCGCGCCAGCTCTCTAAGATTTAAAGGGCCAGTGCACCAATGATTGGTGCCTGGCCCAATTAGCCTAATTAGCTTCCACCTGCTCCCTGGCTATATTACCTCACTTCCCCTGCACTTCCTTGCCGGATCTTGTTGCCTTGTGCCAGTGAAAGCGTTTAGTGTTGTCCAAAGCCTGTGTTTCCAGATCTTCTGCTATCCACATTGACTACGAACCTTGCCGCCTGCTCCGACCTTCTGCTATGTCTGACCTTGCCTCTGCCTAGTCCTTCTGTCCCACGCCTTCTCAGCAGTCAGAGAGGTTGAGCCGTTGCCGGTGGATACGACCTGGTTGCTACTGCCGCAGCAAGACCATCCCGCTTTGCGGCGGGCTCTGGTGAATACCAGTAGCATCTTAGAACCGGTCCACCGACACGGTCCACGCCAATCCCTCGCTGACACAGAGGATCCACATCCAGCTAGCCGAATCGTGACAGTAGATCCGGCCATGGATCCCGCTGAGGTGCCGCTGCCAAGTCTCGCTGACCTATCCACGGTGGTTGCTCAGCAATCGCAGCAAATCGCCCAACAAGGACAGCAGCTGTCGCAGTTGACCGCCACGTTACAGCAACTTCTGCCACTGCTACAGCAGCAACCATCTCCTCCGCCAGCTCCTGCACCTCCTCCGCAGCGACTGGCTGCTCCTAGCCTCCGCTTGTCCCTGCCGGACAAATTTGATGGGGACTCTAGACTCTGCCGTGGATTTTTGTCTCAATGTTCCCTGCATATGGAGATGTTGTCGGACCAATTTCCTACAGAACGGTCTAAGGTGGCTTTCGTAGTGAGTCTTCTATCTGGAAAGGCTTTGTCTTGGGCCACTCCGCTCTGGGACCGCAATGATCCTGCCACAGCTACAGTCCAGTCCTTCTTCGCTGAAGTCCGTAGTGTCTTTGAAGAACCAGCCCGAGCTTCTTCTGCCGAGACTGCCCTGCTGAACCTGGTCCAGGGTAATTCTTCAGTAGGCGAGTACGCCATCCAATTTCGTACTCTCGCTTCCGAATTATCTTGGAATAACGAGGCTCTCTGCGCGACCTTTAAAAAAGGCCTATCCAGTAACATCAAGGATGTGCTGGCCGCACGAGAGATTCCTGCCAACCTGCAAGAACTTATCCATTTGGCCACCCGCATTGACATGCGTTTTTCTGAGAGACACCAGGAGCTCCGCCAGGAAAAAGACCTTGATCTCTGGGCACCTCTCCCACAGTATCCTTTGCAATCTACGCCTGTGCCTCCCGCCGAGGAGGCTATGCAAGTGGATCAGTCTCGCCTGACCCATGAAGAGAGGACTCGCCGTAGGGAAAAAAATCTATGTCTGTACTGCGCTAGTACTGAACATTTCTTGGTGGATTGCCCTATTCGTCCTCCACGTCTAGGAAACGCACGCACGCACCCAGCTCACGTGGGTGTGGCGTCCCTTGGTACGAAATCTGCTTCTCCATATCTCACTGTGCCCGTGCGGATTTCTCCTTCTGCCAACTCCTCCCTCTCAGCCGTGGCCTGCTTGGACTCTGGTGCTTCTGGAAATTTTATTCTGGACTCTTTGGTGAATAAGTTCTGCATCCCGGTGACCCGTCTCGTCAAGCCGCTCTACATTTCTTCCGTCAACGGAGTGAAGTTGGACTGTACTGTGCGTTACCGCACAGAACCTCTCTTAATGTGCATTGGACCCCATCATGAAAAGATTGAATTGTTCGTCCTTCTCAACTGTACCTCTGAAGTCCTCCTCGGTCTGCCATGGCTCCAGCATCATTCTCCCACCCTTGACTGGACCACCGGGGAGATCAAGAATTGGGGTCCTGCTTGCCGCAAGAGATGCCTCACGTCTCCTCCCAGTCCCGTCAGGCAAGCCTCAGTGCCTCCTCCTACACCTGGCCTCCCCAAGGCCTATCAGGCTGGTGCCGTGCCTCCTCATAGCCCCCGTCCTGGTGACACCCTGCCCCGTGCCAAGCTTCACCCTCTGCCCTCCCTCCCCATTCCCACTCCTGTTGTACTGCCTGCCTTTGAGGAAATCCTACAATCGCTCCCAGTGTCCTCATCCCATGTGGAGCAATTGCCGGACAAAAAAAGGGGAAGACCTAAGGGGGGGGGGTACTGTTACGCCGAGCGCTCCGGGTCCCTGCTCCTCCCCGGAGCGCTCGCGGCGTTCCTCTCTCTGCAGCGCCCCGGTCAGACCCGCTGACCGGGAGCGCTGCACTGACATTGCCGGCGGGGATGCGATTCGCATAGCGGCTCGCACCCACTCGCGAACCGCATCCCAAGTCACTCACCTGTCCCGGCCCCCTGCTGTCATGTCCTGGCGCGCGCGGCAACGCTCCTTAGGGTGCGCGCGGCAACGCTCCTTAGGGCGCGCGCACGCCAGCTCTCTAAGATTTAAAGGGCCAGTGCACCAATGATTGGTGCCTGGCCCAATTAGCCTAATTAGCTTCCACCTGCTCCCTGGCTATATTACCTCACTTCCCCTGCACTTCCTTGCCGGATCTTGTTGCCTTGTGCCAGTGAAAGCGTTTACTGTTGTCCAAAGCCTGTGTTTCCAGATCTTCTGCTATCCACATTGACTACGAACCTTGCCGCCTGCCCCGACCTTCTGCTACGTCTGACCTTGCCTCTGCCTAGTCCTTCTGTCCCACGCCTTCTCAGCAGTCAGCGAGGTTGAGCCGTTGCCGGTGAATACGACCTGGTTGCTACCGCCGCAGCAAGACCATCCCGCTTTGCGGCGGGCTCTGGTGAATACCAGTAGCATCTTAGAACCGGTCCACGCCAATCCCTCGCTGACACAGAGGATCCACATCCAGCTAGCCGAATCGTGACAACTGTAACACTCACAACCACAAAGTCCATTCATAAGTCATATGTCTAATGTAATGTTTCTTGTGTCCGTGTGCTCAGGATACTCTTCTGGCCACAAGGTATTCCTGTTACTCACAAAAGCATGCAACAAAAAAGTCAAAGGTAACAGAATGTCAAATGTTATCTAAATAAAATGTCTAGCTAATGAAAATGTCTAGCATAAAAATAACTAATGTTCTGGGGAGAAGTGTGTAATGCCGAGGGACCACAGTAGCCAAGGCATTGGGCAGAAAGCCTCCTGCAAGCCAATCCACCAAATGTTATGTCATGTATAAAGTGTTGTTATGTATAGTCAAATGTCATGGTATACATAGTCATAGTCTGTAAGTCGTGTTATACCATAGTCATGGTATGTTATTCTCTGTTGAATGCACAAAAAACCTACCAGAGCATGTATGGACATTTATACAGAGACTCTATTGCATTATCAGTTCTTGCCTACAACAACAGCCTGGAAATGGACGTTGGGTTACAATGCCCCAGGACTGCATTCGGCCCCAAGGCCGCTTTGATCCTCAAGCTCGACAGGACTTTTGTCGAGGGCGACTTCTGTTAAGTAGGGGGGTTTGTGATGCCCCAGTATGGGATATAGTCCCGAACAGTACTTAGGCCCTGTCAGGTTGAGTCCCTCTGTGTCCTCCTGCAGTGTCTCCCCCATAGTTTTATATGCATATTAGGTGTATTATGTATAAAGGACTTTTGAGGACCTATGAGTTAGTCACATGATGTTACATAGTTAGTATGGCTGAAAAAAGACATACGTCCATGTTGTTGTCACATGTTGTTACCCAGAGGGCACCAGCTAAACAGGTGACTTGCAGCTTGACCTATGTACTCCTTGCACAGCCCCCCTTTATAAGGAAGGGAGGAACTGCAACCTGCCGCTTTCTCTCTTCCACCACTCTTTCTGCTGAGGTCAAGTTCAGTCCAGATGTCTCAGAGCTAGTGTCCAGCACATCTGGAGGCTTAAAGCCTAACCAGCAGCCACATGTCAGTAAGTCAAGTCGTCTATGTCTGCTCTCACTACCTACAGTCAAGTCAAGTCTATTATAGTCAGCGTGGCTGAGTAGGTCTGTCCAAACACTGTAAGTCCCAGCAAGCTGCAATAGGAAGTGTATTTTCACACTGCCGTTGCTCCCCATCACGAGAACAGCTGTTAAAGTCTCTTTTTTTTGTGTGTGTGACTTTAATGGCCATTCTCAAGATGGGGAGCAACGGGTCCCGACGACTCCCATTTACTATTATGGGGGCTGTCGGGCGCCGTTGTTTTTTTATGGTAATAGCTGGAAAAAAAGACTCTGCAAGCAGTAATTTTTCTCCCACTATTCTCCGGGGCTCCCCCTACAGCTGTCACACTGCTGTGTGCTAACGGTAGTGTAAAGGAAGCCTTACAGAGATGATGGGGGTTGTAGTGCAGCTGATATCCCCTCCTGTGCTGACAGCAGAAGATCAGACCTCACATATGTACATAGCTATAAATCAGATTACAGCGCCCCCCGCCCCCGGACACATTTAGCCTGTACTTCTGCAGCTTTAAGTACTTTACACTTAGATGGTAAAACCCTTCTGGGCTAAACCGTAGTAAATAACTTGGCTGTAAAGTCAGAGGAGGCTCGGTAAATACTGGCATATGGCCGCCAGCAGTTTATTAAAGATTATATTCTATTCTGAGGAATAAACATTAGAGGGAAGAGATCACAATTAATCTTTAAAAGTTTTAAGCAAAACTAAGGCCCTTTTTCCTCCAGATCAGAGAATCTGCGGTCACACGGCTCTGTCCTGATCTCTTACCAAGGGAGATTGGAAGCTGCCAGAACAAATACCAGGTCGTCTGATCGGGACAAGTCGTCCATATTCTATGCAGGAATATTACCGGTTTCCAATGAGATGGAATATTAGAAATGTTGCCTATTCTGGCCCTCAAGTACATATTGTGAGCTTACTATAACAGCAGCACAAGACTGCAGGTAAAATCTATCAGACTCGAGACCAATGGAAATGGAGTGTGCATGCATATGAAAATCTTCTTGTGATAAATAAATATATATCCACAATTTGTTCAAGATTTGTGCCTCCACTATGTGGAATATATTCAGGCCATTTATTCACTCAGAATTTCCATGGGGAATCAAACATCCAGACTTTGCTGATAGAAGGAACATGTTCATTCTTCCATCTGAATCTACTCGGAAAATCCCTTAGTCAATAAGACTTTTATTCCACCGCTTATTTCCAATGTGAAATTCTGTGTGAAATAAGGAGGTGTGGATCCGCTGAGGAAATTCCTTGGTGAGCCTGTACTATACCAATGTGTTCTCCCTGGGGCACTGCATTAACACCTCTCTTCCCTCCCGCACCCCTTTTTCACTGCTCATGTTCAGGAAATCAGACCCCCCCCCCCCACTCCTAAATAAGAATAACAATGCCAAATCACCAATGGATGGCAGAAAAGAACAAAACACTAACCAAAATATTTTATTTTGTTTGCCATTTTACCCATGTTGCTCATCAGATAAATGAAATGCTACATATATTGAACCCTTTAAAAGAGTACTCCCCCTATAGACATCTAATCCCCTATCCAAAGGATAGAGAATAAGGTGTCTGATCGCGGGGGTCCTGCCGCTGGGGACCCCCACGATTTCGGCTGCTGCACCCCAGACATCCGGAGCACGGAGTGAACTTCGCTTCATGTCGGATGACTGGCGATGCGGGATGGAGGTGATGGAATTGGGTAGAGGAGACTCCATTTTGGGTTCAAAGACTCCATTTTGTATGAAGACTTGATTATTCTCGGTCTAAGTGACTGTATTCTAACTTTCTTGTGAATTCTACATAACTAACTCCTGAACTTTTTAACTAGAGACGATGGGCATCTTATCTTCAAGATTGCAGACACTCTTATCTTTTTCTACCTCAGATGCGTCCTTGAAACAATGGTTCATTATATTTGAGCCTAAGCAATGTACAGTGACCCCCCGACCAACGATGGCCCCGACATATGATGAAATTGACATACGATGGCCTCTCAGAGGCCATCGCATGTCGATGTCAGCATCGACATACGATGCTTTTTTATGTCGGGGCCATCGCATTAAGTGCCATCCGGCAGCGCCAAATGCTTAAGCTGCTGCCGGATAGCAGTTTAATGTTCCCCGTGTTGTGGTGCGGTAAGTATTACTTACCCCTCCACGATGCTCCGGGGTGCCCTCCGGGTCCATCCAATAGGAATGGCGTACGCAGCGGCGTAATGACGTCGCTACGCAGGCCCAGTAAGGCCTTACGGAAGACAGAAGAGGACCGGAGAAGACAGAAGAGGACCGGAGAAGAAAGCGGAGGACTGGAGAAGACAGCGGAGAGCCCAGCAGAGGCCCGGGATCACCATCGGGAGCGGCAGGGACACCATCTCGAGCGGCGGGGACAGGTGAGTACAGCTTCCTATACTTTACATTGCACGAATCCCTCAACATACGATGGATTCGACAAACGATGGCTCATTTGGAACGAATTACCATCGTATGTTGAGGGTCCACTGTATACTTTGTATTTAACTTTCTTCTTACTATGCGAAAGATTTATGGTTTTCCTGTGTTTGTACAATGTAAAGCTTACTGAGCACGCCTTATTGAAAATGGGCTATATAAGAAAATACACTGCAAGAGGGCAGACCAGTTCTGCCTTCAGCTTACAGAGACAACACTTGTGTTTGTGTCGTGATTTTGAATGGCAGGTAGCGTTGGAAGGAACATTGGGTGACTGCAGCCTCATACAGGCTTTCCACGCACAAATTGGGCATCCGCCGACAGAAGACGTCTCGGCCTTTGGGGTCGAACCTAACAGAGGCTTGTGACGTCACTGCCACTCCCATAGACTTGCATTGAGGGGGCGTGGCCATGACGTCAAGAGCCTCCGGCGCTGCACCCAACACTCTAAACGAACGCTGGGTGCAACAGGGAGATCGTGGGAGTTCCCAGCAGCAGGACCCCCACGATCAAACATCTTATCTCCTATCCTTTTTTTTTACTTATCTACAATGTCTCCTAGAAAAGTCAAAACCCTACATGGGTGCATTGATGAACCCAGCCTTAACTCGCCACAACTAATGTCGCAGCTGATGACAAAAGTGCATCAGTTGTTTGGATCCTCCTGTTCGGCGCCCATGTGGCGGGTTCCACCTAGAGATGCCAGATCAATGTGAACTGTCCTATTCACATAAATGGGATCAGTTCTTCAATAAGTTTCCTTCCAGGGGCATTCTCTACAGTACCAGATGGAAATGCCGCTGGATGACGCACATATGTGAAGTGGGCTTTATACCAAGCTTTATTCAATGAGACAAACTATTTTACAAGGCAAAATTAGATACATCAATAAAAATGCATCAATAAAAAGACCAGAATTATGTGCCAACTTTATGTACAATAAGAAATGATACATATCGGCAGAATTACCAATGAAAAGAGACAGTGAAAGGATTAATAGGCCTATGTTTAGCTGCTCTACGATTTTGAGGATAGGAAATAATCTGGAGTGCAGTGCCATCTAGAGGTGGTTGATGGTATTACAAAGCATAAAGGCTATAATTATAGACGTGTCAAAATTTCTGATCAGTTGTCAGCAATAGTAAATCCCAATGATAGATAGAATGAAAGTCTTGGCTCCTACGCTGCTACCCTGAAGTCAGACATTACTGACACACATGCTTACCATAGTCTGAAGAGCAAGTTATTTGAACATATGGTATCACGCAAGGGCGTAGCTTTAGAGGTAGCGAAGGTAGCAGTCGCATCTGGGTCCTGGTGCCTAAGGGGGCCGCAAAGCACATCTGCGCCCTTAAGAGACCGGTATTATAATTGGCATATGGGGCCCTGTTGCAGATTTTGCATCGGGGCCCAGAAGCTACAAACTACTCCTGGTATCAAGTTTTGTCACTCTGCATAAACTTCAATGCACAGCAGAAGACCCCCTGATTGGGAATTCTTCTCAAACTGTGGCTACAGACTAACATAAGAACAATAGAACTTGTATTCCTCATCCCATGTGGAGCCACTGAGTACCAGGAAGTGTAAAAGTGACTACAGTTGTCTCTACATTTTAACTAAAGTTCTATTAAGAATAACTACAGTACTCAATGGCCCAGTTTTAGAGTACATTCACAGCGGACTTCATGTAGTGGATATAGCTGTGTAAAATCCACTGCTAACTCCCAGCAAACCTGCAGGTTCTACACTCCAAGGGTCTAGTGTGGAGTACATGGCCTACTGAGTGTAAGGAGTTAAGTGGTAACATATAGCATCACCGCTTACCTCTGCCACCTCGTTCAGTAATCAGTGATGCATAGCTTTACTATACATCTCCTCATAAGATCCTGCTCCAGCTGTCTCAGGTGTAGAGGTGTCTTCTCCAGACTGCAGGTATCTTGGCCCACTCCTCATAAGATCCTGCTCCAGCTGTCTCAGGTGTAGAGGTGTCTTCTCCAGACTGCAGGTATCTTGGCCCACTCCTCATAAGATCCTGATCCAGCTGTCTCAGGTGTGAAGGTGTCTTCTCCAGACTGCAGGTATCTTGGTCCACTCCTCATAAGATCCTGCTCCAGCTGTCTCATGTGTGAAGGTGTCTTCTCCAGACTGCAGGTATCTTGGCCCACTCCTCATAAGATCCTGCTCCAGCTGTCTCAGGTGTGAAGGTGTCTTCTCCAGACTGCAGGTATCTTGGCCCACTCCTCATAAGATCCTGCTCCAGCTGTCTCAGGTGTGAAGGTGTCTTCTCCAGACTGCAGGTATCTTGGTCCACTCCTCATAAGATCCTGCTCCAGCTGTCTCAGGTGTCTTCTCCAGACTGCAGGTATCTTGGCCCACTCCTCATAAGATCCTTCTCCAGCTGTCTCAGGTGTGAAGGTGTCTTCTCCAGACTGCAGGTATCTTGGCCCACTCCTCATAAGAACCTGCTCCAGCTGTCTCAGGTGTGAAGGTGTCTTCTCCAGACTGCAGGTATCTTGGTCCACTCCTCATAAGATCCTGCTCCAGCTGTCTCAGGTGTGATGGTGTCTTCTCCAGACTGCAGGTATCTTGGCCCACTCCTCATAAGATACTGCTCCAGCTGTCTCAGGTGGGGTATTTGAATATGAAGTTCTGAGTGTACAAGTGTGAATGTCCCAGTACAGGACATGGTCCTGTACTACCCTTAGGCCCTGTCAGGTTGAGTCCCTCAGTGACCTGGGGGCTCCCCTGCAAGGTCTCCCCCCCCCCCCCCCTGTTGGTTATAAATGTGTGTGTCACTTTAATGCCTAGACAGGATCCCTATGTATAGTTAGTATAGAGGACCTGTGGGAGGTCTCAAGGACCTGTGTGACATTGTAACATGTTGTGTTATGTTGTCACATGATTTGTTGTTACATGTTCTCCCAGAGAGCACCAGCTTAACCTATGACCCGCAGCTTGACCAATGGGCTTTAGTCCAGCCCTCCACTATATAAAGGGTCAGCCATTACAATTCAGCCTCTTTGAGAACAAGTCTTTGCTGAGACACTGACCACCGGAGAACTCAGGGCAATTGATCAGCATCTGGAAGGCTACAAAAGCTACAAGTCTCTCCAGTAAGTCTCAAGTCTATGTCTGCTGTCACTGAAACTAGTCAAGTCCTGCACATAGTCAAGTCAAGTCTAATTACAAGTCAAGTTAACTACAAGCTGCGAGGTCCTTCTGGGTCCTGGCCACCTCTCTTGGAATTCTGGCCTTAGCTGTGAAGAAAATTCCATCTGTCTTCTACTCAGTAAAGCCTCTATTTAACCATAACTGGTTGTGGACTCTCATTTCACTGCTAGCAACTGGGAAAGCGGAGAATCCGGGCATGGGGTGTTCCGGAACCCGAAAACTACACTGGCGTCACGAACACGAGGGGTTAATACCATCCAGCCCCCCGGAGTTAATACCATCAGATCCCACCACTCACACCGCTACACACGTGGTCCCACCATTCACCTGGTGGTTCACCACACAAGCACTACTGTCCTCTCCCCAGCCACCCGCAGTTGGGGGAACCACTACTCCCATCATGTTAAAGACTCTGCTCCATGATGGGAGTAGCAGTAGTACAGCAGCGCTGCAGGAATCCCAGGCGGCTTCGGAATAAACTGTTAAAAAACAGTACAGAACCCTTCAGAATATCCATTCAGAGAACTACAACATAACTAAGTCAAATCACAATTGTTCTCAAGAATCACACTGTTATATATAACTATATATTACACTGCCATATATATAAACCTTCTTGGTTCCTATCAACCATCAATATATTTCAAACTTGCAACTGCCTTAATATCTATAATTTATCAATTCCATTTTGAACTCACCACATGCTTTCAATCAAAACTCCATTTTCTCAACTCCCCAATGAACAGTCCCAATTCCACTTATTCACTCACACACACTTCATATACACTCGGGCAGTAAGATAGCTACATTATACATGGGTAATTGTTAGTGTTGAGCGGCATAGGCCATATTCGAATTCACGAATATTTGCGAATATATGGACGAATATTCGTCATATATTCGCTAATATTCGCATATTGGTAATATTTTCATTTTATTTTCGCAAATGCGGAAAATTCGCGTATGCGAAGATTTACATGTGTGAAAATTCGCATATGTGAACATTAGCATATGCAAATGTTCGCATATGCGAAAATTCGCCCGCCAGTCTCACACAGTAGTATTAGAGCCTTCTTTACACCACATAAGCTGGAAGAAGAGAGGGATGATCACTGTGATGTGTACTGTGAAAAAAAAAAAAAACGAATATTCGTAATTACGAATATATAGCGCTATATTCGCGAAATTCGCGAATTTGCGAATATGCGATATTCGCGAATAATATTCGAATTGCGAATATTCGCGAGCAACACTAGTAATTGTCTCTGGATGAGAATTTATCTATCTTTCTCTGTTAGGTCATATGTAAGTCAGCTAGATCAGCATGACAAAACAAAGGGGAGACATGGGTGCTTTTGGCTAGGTACAAGTATGTCCTACCGTACGCCTGGAGTTGATCAAATCCCATCTGCATCCGTCTTTGTTCCATCGTCTGGTCTGGGTACTGCGACCTACACATGAGGCCTATAATCCAGCCCCACGTTGGGTGCCATTTGTTCTGGATTAATTCAGCGTTCTTATAGCTTTCTTACTCCCGAACAACTCTGTATACAGAATGTATATACCAAAGCATAGAGAAATAAATCAGACAGAGCCATTGTGCTTTAGCGTTCCCTGTGTGCTGTCCACAGGGCTTTATTTCAAATCGTTCAAGCTTATATCACCTTTGTCATTAACATAAGTTCCCACCCCCTGCTAGGGGATGTTCTAGCATTTAGGGAGTATGCAAATATCATGAGGAATGTGCCTTGTCCTCATGGCACTCCACTTCCTGTAACTGTTTCACAAGTCTTTTTTGTTCAGTCTTCACACGATGGTGGGGGCCAAGATGGTGGGGGCCAAGATACCGGAAGGAGCAGAGTGGGAAAACAGATGGGGAAGGGGCCTCCTAAATGAATCAGTTTTTTTACATGGAAGGAAACCATAGAAACATCTATTACAAATTTTCTGCAAATATCTCAGTAAAGTTTCACGCAAGTTCAAGTTCATCTTTGCTGTGGACATTCAGTCATTTATGCACGCACCTATCGTTTCTGGGAAGGGTGGCGATAGGCCGAAGATTTACCTCAGCGTATTAACCCTCACCCTGGCGTCACGAGTGACAAGGGTTAAATTAACCCCTCATATACCAACACAGCAACACCCCACCTACACAACACCCCAAGGCAGTTACCAAAGCCTTTTTGGCGTTGCACGAACAGGATTCGGGTGTGTGCCTACTGCTGTTGCTACTAGTGAAAGTGTACTCCCCCCAGAAAGTAACAGACTTTATTCATGTGTCGCAGACCGCATTATCGTGTACAAGAGTGGTGCGTGTGGTGCAGCTTTCAAGGGGGCCACGCGAAAAGTAAGGGGGGAGGCGAATATTCAAGCGCAGCAAGAATGTGTAAACTGCTAAACAAATTCATGCTATGATCCTCTGGTCCAGTCAGCATGGGAGGAGTCAACCTGCTACCAGAGAAGCGCGCAAAATAGGCCCGCGCTGCGCCATGACCCGCCCCTGGGCGTGGCTACCAAGTTGCTGTGTCACAGCCAAAAGGGAACTTGGAGACACAGGAGTTGTTTCTGGGAGGACCGGAAGTCGGGGCTGCACTGATGACGTCCTTCCTGCCGGCCGCCATTTTGGGGACGCCCACTATAAAAGACGCCACGCACAATGACCTCTTCTGCACAGGGAGCCGCAGAGTACAGACATGGCGGAGAGCAGCGTTCCACGTGGTGAAGATGGCAAAATGGCGCCGGAACAGCGGAAAGTTGTGGCAGTCGCAGCCCGACTTTTCCAAGAACTTGCTGACCGTCTGCAGCGGTTGCTATTAGACGAAGAGGGGGCCTGCAATCTTCCCCCACTGCCTGATGATGACGACGATTGGACAGAGACACCTCCAGCGGAGAGCGCAGGGACACCAGGAGGTGCATCGCCAGTGAGACTGTCCCCTCACCACAGAACCTGGGGCTCGTGGGCTGAGATCCCATTGGAGGAGTCTGCAATGAGTACCCCGCCAGAGGCGGCCTATTCTTCCTCCTCTAGCCCTGAAGCTAAAATACCTCTATCTGCTTTGCCAAGTGCACGACCGTGCTCATCAGATTTGCCCCAGTGGATCTTTGGGGACGAGCCGGGACTCATCGAGTATATGCACGCGGTTCTACAACCGATACCTGGGAAGCCACTCCCACCAATTCCAGCCGCACAAAGGGAAAGGGCCCGTCAAGAAGCCGAGCTGGCTGAACTGATGGACAGATTAAAGGCCCGACACAGAGAACTGTACGCCCCTAAGCATATGCATTTGCCTCCTGAAGAAAGAATTCGCTACCAGGAGAATACAAAAGAAATGGAAGCTTTGTTCATCCGCAAATTGGACCATCCCCGAGAAGGGAAGGAGCCTCTAGAACGACGAAGAGCAAGCCTGGCCAAGTTCGACAAGGTCAGAGGTTATGGGACACTCCTAGATTGCCACACAGGGCAAACCATCCTCGTAAACCGGCAAGCAGTACAGAGGCCATATCTTCATAAAAAGTTCTACTCTTTGTAGGTGGGTGAAATTGTGGAGTACACCCCTGTCCAGAGCCTGTGTGGAGAATGGGCTGCAGCGGTCACAAGACCAACAGCCCCAACACAACTTCTCTTCAAATACTTTCCGTCTACAGATTGGGAATCGGATCCCTTCAACCTGAGGCCGAAATGGTCTGCTCCTGATGCCTCCACCAACTTACTCAAGGAGGAGGAGCCTCTACAGCATCAATCATCCTCTGTGTACAGTAAAGTCCCAACTCCTGCTCAAGATCAAGAAAGTAAGCCTAAATTGCAGGCACCAAAGACCGTACCTAGACCCTCTCAGAGCAATTAGAGTTTGCCTCCTGCACAGGTACCAACGTATGTACCAAGGCCCTCTTCTGACATGGAGAGTTTGCCTGCTTCCAGGGTACCGAAGAAAGTGTTTTGCCCCACTCCTGATATGGCGATGGTGCTAAAACCCTATGCACCAACTGTGATCCCAGCCAGTAAGCCGATGGTCACCCTAAATACTACTGTTGGCCACTCTACTCTCACCAATGTGGTGTGGGAGAGTTACATTAACTCCTCGCCTGCTCCAGATGTTGGCAGATATAGAGGATCTACTAGAGGCACAAGAAGGTTCAGAAGAAATGTCTTTTGAAGGACTGTAAAGTAATATTTATTGCTTTTCTATGCTAACCACTTTTGTTTTTTCAGTAACCAAGTTCAAGACATGTGCCTAGCAGGACTGTGCTAAGATTGTTCCAGTTTTAAGTTCAGCAACGTTACCATCAAGCTTTGTGCCTGACCATCAGGTCAAGAGACTCCTAGCCAGTAGGAGATTCGTAAGTTTTGTGCCCGGCTGATTGTGGTAAAGTCGTGTTTCCCATAGACTCCTAGTGTAGGTGGACTGCAGATCCTTACACGTCCGTTCTGTGTACATAACCCTATATTTATAGGACTCTCGCCAGAATGTATACTTATCAGGTGTATGCGCCTGAACCTTGTTGGAGTGTTAATAAATGTATCATAAAGATGTATATGGTTCTTGTACACAAGAAAAATAGCTTCATGTCTGTGTACATAAAAAGTAAGTAAAGGTTGTACACAGAAAATTGTCCGCTATATACACCAAAAACAGAAATGTAAATAACTCTTGTACACGTGTACATACAAAGGTATAAACATGCTAAAAGGTGTTTTAGTAGTTGCTCAATGGGTGACTCTCTTGGCTCCTCCGAGAGTAGTATTACTGCTGTCACAAATCGCTAGCACCTGTCCTAGAAAAAAAAAAGTAGGTCTCAAAGGACTACACAGGGTAAACTACCCTTAAGGTACCAAGATTCACATTCAGTACCTGCTCACATAGTATCTTTGTTAATTCACTTCAATGCCCTACCTATAACTTTTCAGTACTCTAGACTACTCACTTAAATGTACTACTTCAGTCTACTTCAGTACATACACAAAAACAGAATGTATCTCACATTTCAAGAAATACTTAGGAATTGTAGTCTATTGATACCCAATTCCTGCCACTGTTAGGTACACTCATATTCCTCTTCTCTGTATTACGTGTGTGAGATGCTCTACTTGGCCAGTAGGTGCTATTGTGAGCTAAAAATGAAACACGTAATTCTAAAGGTAACCTAGGTAGGTTATTTTGAAGTGTTCTAGGGGTAAGTAGCGTGTAGCCAATAGACCCTAGCAGCCCAACTTACTGTGACCTAGCTTCCGGCTAGCCAGTATAACTTTCGTGTACTAACAGGTAACTCATTGTTAGCTAAAAAAAATGTGTGAGATAATAAAAATGTTTAGTCAGCTTGAAACTAAAGGTATAAAGAGCTGTGTTACTGTCTAGATAGCCTCGTAAAAATGTGTAGAGGGTTAATAAAAATGTTTTAGGAGTTAGCAACTAAATGTCAGATAGCTGCCTAATTGTCTAGTAAGCTTAGAATGTATAGTAAGCTTAATTAAAATGTCTAAGAAGCTAGAAACTAAAGGTCTAGATAACTTCATAATTGTCCAGGAAGCCTTTAATTGTCTAGTAGGAGTACTAGTCTAAAAATGTCTAAAAAATGTCTAGTAGGTTTAAAAGTACCTAATGTGTATAAAAGTTTTGTCAGGATATAGATTCTGTCTAGTTAGCAATCCTGTTCTGACCTGCCCTAGTCCCTCTGCCTTAGGGGACAGGCGTCAGGGTCGACTTGTCTTAAGTAAGGGAGTTTGTGGTGTCCCGGTACCGGATTGCATCCGTTACCTTGTGGTGAGGTCCCCAAAGTCAGAGTCCCTAGGTACCGGTGGAGTCCTCATCTATAGTTAGCCCCTAGTCACCCCTTTAGTAGTTAAAATTATTCAAATTCTAAGTGTAAATATGTTATATAATGTATACTTATCTTGTTGTAGTGTCGCAGGACCTGCGGGTCATGTGATGCGTTCCAGAACTCTATGGTTTTCTAGTTAAGGACCTTTGGAGGTAGTCATGTGATCACCCACCATGCATTGTAACGCTAAGTGACAGCTGACATTGGACCAATCCAAAACGGCCCTGCCCCTGCCCATATAAGGGAGCGGCGGACATTAATCTCTCCCTTGTTCCTGCGCTGCTGATGAGGACGGATCTGCGCAGCTGTCATCAGCACTTGCTAAAACTGTGAGTTACTTCAATCCCTGTTAATTCCACAAGATCACTGGACCTAAATACTCCCCTAAATTCTGCGGATCTCTGCAAGAATCCCTAATTCTAATAATTTCTGGATAACTCAATGGTCCTCAGCATCTCTCAATCACTGCCGTGCTGAATAGAGACTTTGTTAATAAGACTGTTGCTGTTATTGAATGTACCGCAAATATCTCAGTAAAGTTTCACGCAAGTTCAAGTTCATCTTTGCTGTGGACATTCAGTCATTTATGCACGCACCTATCGTTTCTGGGAAGGGTGGCGATAGGCCGAAGATTTACCTCAGCGTATTAACCCTCACCCTGGCGTCACTAATGACAAGGGTTAAATTAATCCCTCATATACCAACACAGCAACACCCCACCTACACCCCAAGGCAGTTACCACAACTTTCTCAGTTTTTTCTACAGGACCTGTCCCTCTCTAAGCTCAGTCATGCCCAAGCCGAGGTATTAGATTCCCCGTTTACCCTGAAGGATGTGGGGCAGGCTATTACGGATCTTCCTCATGGCAAGACCCTGGGTTTAGACGAGTTAGTTGGAGATTGGTATGGGATGAACGGGGAGCGCTTGGCCCCTATACTCCTTCAATTGTTTAAATCGGTGGCTGCGGCTGACTCTCTTCCGGATTCTATGAGGGAAGCACTGATAGTGGTACTCCCTAAGCCTGGGAAGGATCCGCTGCTACCCGATTCTTACAGGCCTATCTCTCTCTTGTATGTTGATATTAAGATCTTTGCAAAAGTTCTGGCTACTTGCCTGTATAGGGTTATTGGCTCTGTCGTTCATCCTGACAAAACCGGGTTTATGCCAGGTAGGGCTACTGATGTTAACGTAAAGCCCCTGCAGCTGAATGTTGTGGCAGTGGGTGAAGGCTTCCCTTCAGGGGTAGTGGTTAGTTTTGATGTCTATAAGGCTTTTGATTCAGTCCTGTGGCCATATCTCTGGGAGGTCTTAGGAGTGTTTGGGTTTGGCCCTAGGTTTTGTGCCTGGGTCCGCTTGTTGTTTGATTGCCCAAGGGCCCGTATTCATACCAATCTAGATGTTTCTGCCCCTTTTCTACTGGGTCGGGGGTCTAGACCGGGGTGCCCCCTTTCACCCTTCCTCTTTGCACTGGCGATTGAGCCCTTAGCAGCGGCTATACGTAGAGATCCCACTATCTGCGTCATCCCTAGTGGATCCATTGTGGAGAAGGTTTCTCTCTATGCAGATGACACACTAGTGTATTTGGCGGATGTTGGGGGTTCCTTAGTCTCTCTGATTGACCTTCTGTGTAGGTTTAGCTCTATCTCGGGCCTGCAGGTTAATTGGGGTAAATCCTCTCTCATGGCTTTCTAACCTGACATTTTTCTTCCCTATCCTCTTCCAGCGGGGGTCTAAGTGGTTTCCCAATTTAGATATCTGGGGGTTGAGATTACTGCGTCTCTATCAGACTACCTGTCTCTGAATTTAGACCCACTTTTGAATTCCACAGTAGATAGGTTACATGCCTGGTCTTCCCTACCTCTCCCCCTAGCTGGAAGGATTGCTATCTTTAAAATTATTTATCTGCCTAAATTCCTTTAGCTATTCCATCTGGCTCCCCCCCTAGGAAATACTTTAATACATTGTGTTGTGCTCTGGGATCCTTCTGTTGGCACAGGAAGTCTCCAGACTCGGTCGGGCTCTCCTCCAGGCTTCAAAAAGACATGGTGGCTTAGCTGCTCCAGATGTCTATAAATATTTTCTTGCCTCTCTGTTGGTCTATGCAGCATGGTGGATCGACCTGGATCTGTCGAATTCGGCGACGGCCTTTGCTGGAGCGCTTATGGGTTTGTAAGAAGTTCTTACTAACTCACTCTACAGGTATCATTCTCGCTCCTCTTATCCTCTTCCCTTGCAAACTATAGCTAATGAGTGGTCTGTGGTGTCGAGCAGATTTCTGCAACCGTTGATATCTCATAGGGCACCCCTGTGGGGGAATGTACATTTACCTAGCCTACAAGGGTTACAGGAGGCCGGGTTCTGGGGTTCTCATGAGTCAAGTTTGTGATTCACTTGTTCCGGGAGGATCAGGTTTTCCTCTCCTTTGTGGAAATGAAAGAAAGATATGATATCCCTGGCAGTTCCTTTTATAGGTATCTCCAGCTTCGCCATGCGGTCCAAGCGCAGTTTGGCTCCCTGACATTTACTCCTGTGTTTTCTGAATGGAGATTCTCCTGGGCACTGCGGACCTCAGTAAACCTCTCACCCAGTTCTATGCTCTAACACTTATCATAAATGGGTGGCTGATATACCGGACCTGTCCGAGGGCCAATGGAAGGAGGTTGAGGGCTCCTATTATTCCACTGTGGTGAGTAGTAGGGACATGCTGATTCAGTCACGGTATGTTTTAAGGTTATATTATACGCCTGCTAAGCTGAAGCGTATAGGGTTGTCTTCCTCGGACTTCCTCCGTTGTTCTGTGGAGGTAGGTACTTTTCTACATGCGGTCTGGGAGTGTCCTGTTATAGCCTCTTTTTGAAGGGAGGTGATGGGGTTCTTGGCGGAGTCATTGGGATGTGTGGTAGTGTGCATGTATGCTTGTTTGTTATTGTGGGGCCTCCCTGGATGGTGCTGAGGATGCTTCCTTCCGTGATAGAATGCTACTATGTCATACTCCTCCTGTTGATGTGATGGCGTTGACTTATGGACCTACAGGGGTACTGGTTGTGGGTTGCACTTTTCTGTGCTGTTTGTTTATTTTATGCAAAATTAAGAAATAAATACTTTAAAAAATAAAAAAGATTTTCTTTCAAAATGTGATGCACCACATTTAGATCCAGAAGAGATTGCAGCCATAAATAGCCCTATCACTATCCAGGAAGTTTATAAGGCCCTTGCTACTATGTCGAAGGACTCAGCCCCTGGGACAGATGGCCTTCCTTTTGGGGTATAAGTAGAATTCAGAGAGGTGCTCCTGCCATCTCTCTTAAAAGTGTTCAGTGAAACCTGTATTAGTAGGTCTCTACCATTGACTATGCGTGAAGGAAACATAATTCTGCTCTTAAAAAAGAGAAAGGACCCTCCCTCTTTCAGCTGATTCATATAGACCCATCTCTCTATTAAATTCAGATGCCAAAACTATTGTCAAGGTTTTGGCAATGAGATTGGCCAAGATTTGTAACAAAATTATTGCTACTGACCAAATCGGCTTTGTACCGAGCCGAAATAGTCATAATAATTTGATTAAGCTGTTTGCTAATATTCATATGCCAGAGTAGGGGCTCCGCTCCATCCTGTCGATAGATGCCATGAAGGCCTTCGACAGGGTAGATTGTAGCTACCTCAGGCAGGCGATGGAGAGGTTTGGGTTTGGTGGCAGATTTTTGGAATGGGTCAGGGTCCTGTATGATCAACCTTCAGCTCAGGTTATAGTCAATGGGAATCATACAGAAACATTTAATTTGGAGAGAGGGACTAGACAGGGGTGCCCCCTGTCCCCATTCTATTTCTTTTATACATTGAACCCCTTGCAATAGCTATTAGGCAAATAGGGGAGATGTGGTATTTACAGTAAGGATAGTAAACTCTTGTTCTATGAAGACGATCTGCTTCTTACGCTTCAAAATTCAGAAAAATCAATCCCGAAAGCTATGCAGACAATTGAATGTTTTGGGAATTTTTCTGGATTGAAGGTTAATTGGTCCAAATCGAGCCTACTGCTGTTTGATATAGTTAGTAGTTGAGTTGGGGTCGGGATGAAAGTCTTGGAGCCTGACAATACTATTGAGTATCTTGGGAAATCAGTAAGAATGATCCCAGGCCTTTTTCCTGAACAAATTGTATCCCCTTCATTAAATAAAATTAAAAATAAAATTGATACATGGCTTAGACTTCCCATTGCAATGAAAATGATATTACTCTCTCAGATTCTTTATATGGTAAGATGTGTCTTTTTGCTGATGACACAAAGATATGTAACAGGGTTGATGATCCTGGAGGTATACGCCAAATGGAAAAGGATTTATCAAAACCAGAAGAATGGTCAGAACTCTGGAAACTGAAATTCAATGTGGATAAGTGCACCTGGGGTATAAAAATCCTCGGGTAGAATATAGAATATTTGACACAGTCCTGACCTCAGTATCTGAGGAAAGGGATTTAGGAGTAATTATTTCAGAAGAATTAAAGGTAGGAAGACAATGTAATAGAGCAGCAGGAAATGCTAGCAGAATGCTTGGATGTATAGGGAGAGGTATAAGCAGTAGAAAGAGAGAAGTGCTCATGCCACTGTACAGAACACTGAGACCTCACTTGGTGTATTGTGCGCAGTACTGGAGGCTGTATCTCCAGAAGGATATAGATACTCGAGAGAGAGTTCAGAGAAGAGCTACTAAACTAGTACATGGATTGCAGGATAAAACTTACCAGGAAAGGTTAAAGGACTTTAAAATGTATAGAAGAAAGAAGAGACAGAGGGGATATGATAGAGACTTTTAAATTCAAAAAGGGAATCATCACGGTAAAGGAGGAGAGCATATTTAAAAGATGAAAAACTACCACAAGAGGACATAGTTTTAAATTAGAGGGGCAAAGGTTTCTGCAGTAATATCAGGAAGTATCACTTTACTGAGAGAGTAGTGGATGCATGGAATAGCCTTCCTGCAGAGATGGTCGCTGCAAATACAGCGAAGGAGTGTAAACATGCATGGGATAAGCATAAGGCTATCCTTTATATAAGATAGGGCCAGGGACTATTGATAGGATTCAGATTATTGGCCAGACTAGATGGGCCAAATGGTTCTTATCTGCCGACACATTCTATGTTTCTAAACTAAATGTATCTCCTGTATGGATATCAGAAAAATGGTTCCAAGCTCTAATTTCTTTATGAAATTCACCACTTTGGGGCGGAAAACGCACGAGAATGAAATATGCTTCTTTAACGTTAGCTGTGCACGATGGGGTTGGGCACTTCCATTTTTTTATTTTTAGGTACTTTTTAGCACTAAAATTGCAGAATATTATGAGAAGGAGGGAAAATGTTGTCCTATTTTTTCTCTCTAATGGGTCGTTATAAGGATATGATTTGAGATTTTGGAAGCTGGGATACTCACTACACCCATGCATATCTATATAATGAAGTATGGGTGGAACTTAAAAAATGTTTTAAAATCACATGAAGTTTTGACTTTACTCCATTATGGTCGAATAAAGCACTAAAAGAATTCCTTAAAATTAAAGATTCGCACTTTTGGGTGAAAAGGGGGCTTATTTATGTAAATCAATGATATGCTTTAGGTCAAATAAAGTCATTTGAAGAGATTTTTTTTTCCTTTTCGTCGTGAATTTTTGGGTAAAATGACTGATGTCACTGCAAAGTAGAATTAGTGAGGCAAAAAATAAGCCATAATATGGATTTTTAGGTGGAAAATTGAAAGGGTTATGATTTTTAAATGTAAGGAGGAAAAAACGAAAGTGCAAAAACGGAAAAACCCTGAGTCCTTAAGGGGTTATAGGCCGGTGCGTGGTATACCCCGATAAATACGGTAAGTAACGCAGATCATAAATCAATAAAAGGAGAGTTGAGGAGAGTACATTCACATCCCCTTGTTGAATTAATGAAAGGGCCCCCTGTCCCTAAACCCATGACAAAAATGTATGTATGCCCCATGTATAAAATGTTGATGCTATCAAGGTTAGATGGGAAAGGGACTTGGGGGGGGGGGGGGGGTTATATTCAGATTCATGGGGCAGAGCCATTGTAAACTTGAAATGTACATCATATAATAAGGCCCATGTAATGGTACAGTCTAAGATTTTGTATAGGATGTATTATACTCCATGGGGATTGAAGCGTATGGGCCTCAGACAGGCTGCAAGCTGTCCAAAATGTCAGATGGAGGATGCAAACTTTTTGTATCTTATATGGAATTATTCCTATATTCATACATTTTGGAATCATCGATGTTATTGAAAAAAGGTATAACATTAAGATCGAACGAGACCCTTAGAGGCTTATCCTTGGAGATGTCGGGGATTCTATATATAAGAAAAGTTTAGTTAGACTATTTCCTTGTGCAAAGTTGCTGTCCGGGCATGCTGGGAGTTGTGGTTTTGCAGCGGTTGGGGGTTCACAACTTGGAGACCACTGCTATAGAAGGTGCAAATGTATCTGAGCCCTGGAACTCGAATAATGTGAAATATGAGATGATCAAAATGGAGCCCCTGCACTAATTACTTGGGTTCTGGGGTCTATAAGGTCCATAGTAGAAACATCAGGTTCTGTTCATGGCAGATACTAAATCATGGCAGCTCTAAGAAACAAGCAGTCACGTGACATCAGACATGTGATGTCATAGACAGCTGGAGTCCTGACATTCCACTGACAGCCGCCTGAGCCTTCATTCTGTAGATTGTTACAGTGCGATTTGCATCTTTTACTTCTTCTTGACTGATATGGAACTAAAAGGTTTGGGGTTCGTCCCCCTTCTGTTGGCGTTTTGGTGTGCGGCCTGGCTTGCCACCAGCTACATCGTGACGGTCGTCCTCGGCCATGCCGCCTCGCCACTGATGCACATCAGGTAAGATAAACAAGCACAAGATTCTTATTTCATGGGTTGGGAGTGAGGAAATGTCCATAATAACATTGGTTTCTTTTCCTTCACAGTGACGTGGGAAATTTCTTTCCCGAAAACATATCATTGAGAATTGGATTTATAGGGACATCCATTGGCACTTTGGTACTAACCTTTCTTATTTATAAGTATATGGTTATGCATACTAAAGAGTTCAGGGGTCATCAGGTCCTGATCCAGAGGATCCTGCTCGCCATTGTGTGGGCCTCCTGTTTTGCCACAGCTGTCATGCATGTATTGTCCCCCGAAGAATATCCCAGGATACACTTTGTCAGCATGGTAATTTCCATTACATGTGAAGCCTTATACTACCTTGGGCAGTCCATCCAGATGTATAAATTGCCAGGAGCAAACAAAGTCATCCGCCATAGTAGATGCACCTGCTGTGGCCTGGCTTTTACCTGCGCAATTTTCTACTTTGGATATAAAACATTACAGGAATTATTCTATGATGATGAAGACTGGGATGAGATCCGTGAAATCACCATCATAATCATCGAGTGGGTGATGCTTCTACTGATCCTGATAAACATCGTGACCTATTATTCCACCATGCAGAGGTTAATGTTAACCGTCTCCAGGAACAGCTGCACACTCTCTCTTAGAGTAAGAATTGATGACTTCGGGGTGTAGACCACCACGTGGGCCATCAAGTGGACTTCTAGGAGAGATACTGCACAGGACACGGGAAAACCATCTAAAGAAGAATAACCGGGGGACTACATATGGTGCCAGTAATCATGGCACAATAATATGAGCTGGTGATATTACCTATACTAAAAAATAAAAAAATAAAAAAAAAAAGATTGGTGTGTGACGTGTAATACCTACCGTACATACTCGAGTATAAGCCGAGTTTTTCAGCATGATTTTTCGTGCTGAAAACGCCCCCTCGGCTTATACTCGAGTGATCTCTCCGCCTGTCAATCCCTTCTCAGTGGTCTTCAACCTGCTAACATCCAGATGTTGCAAAACTACAACTCCCAGCATGCCCGGATAGTTACATAGTTACATAGTTAGTATGGTTGAAAAAAGACATACGTCCATCAAGTCCAACCAGGCGATTGAAGGGAAGGATGTAAGGGGATAAGGGAAAGGGATGTAGTTTTATAATTCTGCATAAGCATTAATGTTATTTTGTTCCAGGAATGTATCTAACCCTGTTTTAAAGCTGTTAATTGTTCCTTCTGTGACCAGTTCCTGAGGTAGACCGTTCCATAAATTCACAGTCCTCACGGTAAAGAAGGCGTGCCGCCCCTTTAGACTAAACCTTTTCTTCTCCAGACGGAGGGAGTGCCCCCTCGTCCTTTGGGGGGGTTTAACCTGGAACAGTTTTTCTCCATATTTTTTGTATGGGCCATTTATATACTTATATACGTTTATCATATCCCCCCCTTAAACATCTCTTCTCAAGTCTGAACAATTGTAATTGTAGTCGCGCGTCTCTGCATCCTTTCCAACTCCGCAGTGTCCCTTTTATGAACAGGTGACCAAAACTGAACAGCATATTCCAGGTGAGGCCGTACCAATGCTTTATAAAGGGGGAGTATTATGTCCCTGCCCCTCGAGTCCATGCCTCTTTTGATACAAGACAATATCCTGCCGGCTTTGGAAGCAGCAGCCTGACATTGTATGCTATTCTGTAGTCTGTGATCTACAAGTACACCCAGATCCTTCTCTACCAGTGACTCTGCCAGTTTAATCCCCCCTAAGACATACGATGCATGCATGTTATTAGTACCCAGATGCATAACTTTACATTTATCCACATTGAACCTCATTTGCCAAGTGGATGCCCAGACACTTAGTCTATCCAAGTCATCTTGTAACTTATGCACATCCTCTATAGACTGTACTGTGCTACAAAGCTTGGTGTCATCTGCAAAGATAGAAACAGAGCTGTTAATACCATCCTCTATATCATTGATAAATAAATTATACAGCAGCGGGCCCAGTACTGAACCTTGGGGTACACCACTAATAACCGGGGACCAATCAGAGTACGAATCATTGACCACCACTCTCTGGGTACGATCCATGAGCCAGTGTTCAATCCAGTTACAAACTAAAGTTTCCAAGCCCAAGGACCTTAACTTACCTGTCAGACGTCTATGAGGGACAGTATCAAACGCTTTGGCAAAATCCAGAAACACTATATCCACAGCCATTCCTCTGTCAAGGCTTCTACTCACCTCTTCATAAAAGCAAATTAGATTGGTTTGACAACTTCTATCCTTAGTAAACCCATGCTGGCTATCACTTATAATACTATTATCCCCTATGTATTCCTGTATGTAATCCCTTATAAGTCCTTCAAACAATTTACCCACAATGCACGTTAGACTAACCGGTCTATAATTGCCTGGCGAAGACCTAGAGCTCTTCTTGAAGATTGGTACCACATTAGCCTTGCGCCAGTCCCTTGGCACAATACCAGACACCAGAGAATCTCTAAATATCATGAACAAGGGTACAGATATTACTGAACTTACCTCTCTAAGAACTCTTGGGTGTAGTCCATCCGGCCCTGGAGATTTGCTTACATTTATATCACTTAACTTACCTTGTACCATCTCTACATTAAGCCAGTTCAGTACATTACATGATGTGTTACCAGCACTGACCTGGCCAATGTCAGCTCCTTCTTCCATAGTATATACAGAACTAAAGAACCCATTCAGTAGCTCCGCCTTCTCTTGATCGCCCGTGACAACCTCCCCATTATCATTATTAAGGGGTCCTACATGCTCTGTCCTTGGTTTTTTTGTATTTATATATCTAAAAAAATATTTAGGATTAGTTTTGCTTTCTTTGGCCACCTGTCTCTCATTTTGAATTTTTGCTGTTTTTATTACATTTTTACAGATTTTATTAAGCTCTTTGTACTGTTTAAATGTTATAGCTGACCCATCAGATTTGTATTTTTTGAAGGCTATTTTTTTGTTGTTTATTGCTCTTTTAACCTCATTTGTCAGCCATGTAGGATTTAGTTTTAATCGTTTATATTTGTTCCCCTTTGGTATATATTTAGCTGTATAGTTATTTAGAGTTGATTTAAAGGTGTCCCATTTACCTTCTGTATCAGTATTTGACAACACCTCCCCCCAGTCTATGTCCTGTAGTGCAGCTCTCAGCCCAGGGAAATTTACCTTTTTAAAGTTATATGTTTTTGCCTTCCCCGTCTGTCTTTGTTTTCTACATTTTAAGTGAAAAGTAACTATATTGTGGTCGCTATTACCAAGGTTTTCCCTCACAGTTACATTACCAACCAGCTCTGCGTTGTTGGAAATGATCAGATCCAACAAGGCATCACTTCTTGTTGGGTCCTCCACAAACTGGCCCATAAAATTATCCTGCAATAAATTTAGGAATTTTCTCCCCTTTGTAGTTTTAGCCAACCCCGGACCCCAATCTATATCTGGATAGTTAAAATCTCCCATTATTACCACTGTACCTGCCCGGGCGGCCCTCTCTATTTGTTTATACAGCCGACCTTCTATCTCTTCAGTGATATTAGGGGGTCTGTAGATTACACCAAATATTATTTTTTCAGTATTTCCCTCCTTTTGTAATTCTACCCACAATGATTCCACATCCTCAGAATCATCACACACTATGGCATCGTTCACACTGGCTTTCATACCACTTCTTACATACAGACAGACTCCACTACCTTTTCTGTTCATTCTATCCTTGCGAAACAATGTAAACCCCTGCAGATTAACAGCCCAGTCATGCGAGGAGTCCAGCCATGTCTCAGTGACCCCAACTATATCAATATGTTCCTCCAGTATCAAGGCCTCAAGCTCCCCCATTTTATTTGCTAGGCTTCTGGCATTTGTGAACATACACTTTACATTTCCATTAAGTTTTACACATATAGTCTCACTAATGGGATTTTCAGAGTTATTGGGGTCAATGTTATTTTTTGAGTTATAAGGGCTAATTGTACTATTTAAGTTATTGGGGCTAATGGGATTTTTTGAGTTATTGGGTCTAACGTTATTATTTAAGTTATTGGGGCTAATGGGATTTTTTGCGTTATTGCGTCTAACGTTGTTATTTAAGTTATTGGGGCTAACGGTATTTTTTGAGTTAATGGGGCTTATTATAGTTGTTGAGTAATTGGGGCTAATGGAATTTTTTGAATTATTGGGATTACAATTTTTCGGGCTACATTTATTTTTACGGCTGGTTTGTAACCCATGGATCTCCTTATCCACTGCTCTTAACCTCCCCCCACAGGACTCCTCTCCACCCGCCATTATGTCCTGACCCCTCTCTAACCTATCCATCCCACTGTCTGCTTTCTTTGCTTTATTATCCTCCCCCCACTCACCTAGTTTAAATACTCAGCCACCCCTTCCAGGATTCTCTCCCCCAGCACAGCAGACCCCTTTCCATTCAGGTGCAAATTATCCGTAGAATAGAGTTTGTACCCCAATGAAAAGTCAGCCCAGTGCTCTAAAAACCCAAACCCTTCCCCCTCACACCACGACTTAAGCCATGCATTTAACTCCCTAAGCTCCCGCTGTCTTTCCTGCGATGCGCATGGCACAGGAAGTATTCCAGAGAACACAACCTTAGAGGTCCTTCCCTTCAGCTTGGCACCTAGTTCCTTGTAATTATTCTTCAAGGACCTCCACCTACCATGTATTCAGCCATCGGCTGTCCGGGCATGCTGGGTGTTGTAGTTTTGAAACCTCTGGAGGTCCGCAGGTTGAAGACCACTGCGGTCTTCGTCATCATCCAGCCCCCCGCCTTTTCCTGAGTTTTTGGGGTGAAATTAGGGGCCTCATCTTATATTCGGGTCGGCTTATACTCGAGTATATATGGTAGTTAGAAAACCAGAATCAAATTTATCATCATAACCCCCCTCTGCATTACCCTGTTTATTATTTTTCAAGCAAGCACTTTCTTCTAATTTGTCCACTCTCTGCCATGCTCCTTGTATAAGGAATTTGGGATACCCTTTTTGTTTAAAACGATCCTCCAGGTTATCTAGTTGTTGCTGGCATTTTTGTGTGAAAGAACAATTCTTCGGATTCTTTTCATTTGACCGAATGGAATGTTCTTCTTCCATTGTTTCAGATGGCAACTGTTAAAGTCGAGGTAGCTGTTAGCATCCACCTCCTTAAAATAGCTGGCAGTATGTAAACAGCCATCCTGAATATAGATATTTAAAGGGGTAGTCCCGTGCTTAGACATCTTATCCCCTATCCAAAGGTTAGGGGATAAGATGCCTGATCGCGGGAATCCCGCCGCTGGGGACCCCCGTGATCTTGCACGCGGCACCTCGTTTGTATTCACTCCCGGAGCGTGTGCGCTCCGGGTTTGATTACCGGCGACAACAGGGCCGACGGCGTGTGACGTCACGCTCCGCCCCTCAATGCAAGCCTATGGGAGAAGGCAGGAAAATGACCCTTGAGATAGGTGCTGCTAGCTCTGATAGGAAGGATGAAGCAAAGCCAGAGATACTGGAAAAAGTCCTCAGCGGGACATTTATTAAGTACAAATAATAAAAAACGGATGAGATGACGCGTTTCGGGAGGATCCCTCCCTTCCTCAGATCAGGATAACAAGATAGCAGTGCTGACAGGTTTATATTGCCCCAAAATGGGCGCCAAAGACAGGGGGGGAGAAGTTAACAGAGTACAGGTAAAATCACAGTATAAGGAACAAAACATTAAGATCATACAATACATATAGAAAGCATTTCTAAAAATACATATTTATTGAATCTATATATATAAAACTCAACGTGTGTGTGTATGTATGTATGTATGTATGTTCCACAAAAACTTTCAAACGGCTAAAGATATTAACATGAAACTTGGCACACATGTTACTTATATGTCAACAACAAACATAGGATATGTAATTTAATCCTTACTCACCCCCATTTTCCAGGGGCGGGGCTTATGTTTAAAGTCCCATGCAAGTCAATGGGAAATATATGTTACTGCATAACTTCCAAACGGCTGAAGATATTTTGATAATACTTGGTCACATGTTACTTATATGTCCACTTAAAATATAGGATAGTTAATTTAACCCTTAACTACCCCCATTTGTGAGGGTCAGGGTTTTTTTTTTTAAAGTTCCATGCAAATCAATGTGAAATGTATGTTCCCATCTAATTTCCGTTAGGCTGGAGCTATTTCATTACCTGGTACACATATTACGGGTCGGGATATGAGGACGGGGTGGGAGGACGGGATATGAGGACGGGATATGAGGACGAGATATGAGGTCGGTATAGGAGGTCGGGTAGGAGGTCAGGATAGGAGGTCGGGATAGAAGGACAAGATAGGAGGACGGGATATGAGGACGGGATAGGAGGTCTGGATAGGAGGTTGGGATAGGTGGTCGAGATAGGAGGACAGGATAGGAGGTCAAGATAGGAGGTCGAGATATGACGACGGGATAGGAGGACAGGATAGGAGGTCTGGATAGGAGGTCAGGATAGGAGGTCGGGATAGGAGGTTGGGATAGGAGGACAGGATAGGAGGTTGAGATAGGAGGACGGGATAGGAGGTCAGGATAGGAGGTCGGGATAGGAGGTCAGGATAGGAGGTCAGGATAGGAGGTCAGGATAGGAGGATGGGATAGGAGGTCGGGATAGGAGGTCGCGATAGGAGGACTGGATAGGAGGACTGGATAGGAGGACGGGATAGGAGGTCGAGATAGGACGGGATAGGAAGACGGGATAGCAGGATGGGATAGGAGGACAGGATAGGAGGACGGGATAGGAGGACGGGATAGGAGGATGGGATAGGAGGTCGGGATAGGAGGTCAGGATAGGAGGACGGGATAGGAGGTCGGGATGTGGGGTTGGGATATGACAACAATATATGAGGACTGCATATGAAGTCAAAAGCTTCCTCCTTTGTTTATTTTAGGCATTGTATAATGCCTGGTAACATAATAAGGAGTAAGGGACAAATCATAATATGGGAGCAATTTTGCTTAGGAAGGTCAGGGTGGATAAAAGAGGAGGGAGTAGTTGGTGATGCGTACTACATAATATATTAATGAATGATAGTGATAAATAAATGAATAGACTATAATCCGTGATGTAAGCGGAGATACGTATAGAGATAATATGGTGGTAATATAAATAATAGTAACATACATGGAAGTACATGAAAAAAACATGATGGTAGTGAGAAAATATAATAAATAAGTGGGAAGTCGGTCATGAATTAGAGTACAGATAATAAAAAGATGTATATAATATATAATAAAAGATATATAATAAATATGGAGGCAGAGATATGTAGAGGGATATTATGGTGGTATTATAAATAATTAGTGGGTAGTATAATACATGAAAAAATATGATAGTAGCATAAAGATAAAAAAAAAGATATACAAGAATGGCTATATGGAAATATATAATGAATATAAAATAACACATAATACAAGGACCCAGTTCTTATTAGAAGACCATGGTGTTATAAAAGTATGACATAAAAAATAAATAAGATAGTAAATAATATTAATATAAAATGAAGTGTAATACAAAAGTCCCCGGTGAGATGTGGGCCTGTGGATAATTAAAGGGAACATTCAATCATTTTGTTAAGGCCAGAGGGGGCCAAGGTTTGTAGTTTATAAATCCAGTAATTCTCTCTCCTACGGAGGGTGTCGAATCTATGCAGATTATCTGTGGATATTTGTTCTATGGTGGTGATGGAAATGACATTGAAATTGCGGTTGTGGAGTTCAGTAATATGTTTGGAAACGCTGTGAAGGAGGAAACCATTGGTGGCGTTATTCCTATGTTTAGTAATTCTTTCTCGTAGGCACCTGATGGTCCTCCCTACGTATTGAACACCACATTGACATTCAAGCAGATAGACAACATACTGGGAGGAACAGTTTAGAAGGGTTTTAATGGAGAAGGTTTCACTCGTGGTTTTAGATGTGAATGTCTTGGCTCGGTGTTTAAGGTTAGCACAGCATTTACAGCGAGCATGCCCACATCTATAAGCACCAATGGTGGAGAGGAAATTCACGGGTTGTGGGTGGTGGGCTTTTAATCTGCTTGGAGCTACAATGTTACGTAGGGTCTTACCTCCCCTATATGTAATACCGGGTATTTTAGGGAGTGTGTCTCGTAAAAAGGGGTCATTCAATAAAATCGGCCAGTGTTTATGAAGGACCTCTTTAATAAGTTTGTGCTCCCTTGTAAAGGTTGTGATGAAGTTAGTAGACCAGTCTTTTTTCTTTTCCATGGTGTTTAATACTTTGGTAAGACACTCCTGTTGTGATAACTCATTAGCCCTTTTAAAAGAGGAGTCCACAATGGCCTTGGGATATTTTTTCGCCTTGAACCTCTTTTTTTGATTATTACTTTGTTCTATAAAGTCACTTGTATTGGTGCAGTTGCATCTGATGCGTTTAAATTGCCCGTAGGGGACATTGAGAAGCCATTTTTTTAATAGTGTGAACTGGTAAAATCGAGGTATCTGTTGCTGTCAACTTTCTTAAAAAAGGTTCTGGTGTTTAGGGATCCCTGGCCATTGTGGAAAACTATCACATCTAAAATTCAGCATTATCATTAAAACATTATGTGTAAAAGGAAGTCCCCAGGTGTTGTTGTTAAGAAAGGATAAAAACTCATCAAGTAAAATGGTGGAACCGTTCCAGATAAAAAAATATGTCATCAATAAAAGTGTTGGAATAAATGATGAGAATAAATGAAAGTTTCCTCGAAAAGGCCCACAAACAAATTAGCAAAACTAGGTGCCACTCGCGAGCACATAACGGTGCCTATATGCTGTGCATAAATACGTTTTTGGAATTCAAAGTATTTATGTGTTAAAATATAGCAAAATCTTTTAGGATAAAATCACGTTGTGTTTGGGGGAGGTCTGGGTCACCATTTAGATAGTGGGCTACTGCATCTATCCCCAGGTCATGATCAATAACAGTATAGAGGGAGGTAATATCCATCGTGACCAGGGCGTATTCCT